>NC_050575.1:357681197-357928697 GCF_011100635.1 Trichosurus vulpecula
GTGAAAAGGGCACTCCCAATTACATAATTCCCGTTCCCACACAGGTAAAAGAAATAGGCAGAAATGAATCAAGGAAGAAAAGTTCATGATTTGGTTAGCATGTGAATCCCTTAGTAGGTCAAAGAGCCCAGATTTCCCCACAAACTATATCTAGTTTATGACTTATTGTCATAGAATTGCCTAGAGCTCAGAGAGGTTAGGAGAGTTGCCAGATGACACACAGCTACTACTCTAAGTGTCAGAGACAAGATTTGGATCCTAAATCTGGGTCCTTAATTTTATTCATTACATCATTTGACTTCTCTGGTATTCAGATATGCCCTTCAATAGCACCCCTTCATCAATCTGCCCCTATCTTTTCTACAACACACTTCTGGAGGAGTTTAATATAGTTGGAATCTGCAGCACCCCTCTCCTAGGTTCCTGGCAACTATATAAAGAATGCAGGACTGAAGTCTACACTTGAACCCTGTGTTCATCGAACCTGGCGACAATGCTCGGGGAATCCCCTTTCTCTAGGTGAGAAGTCACGTCAAACCACTGTACAGCAGCGCTCATCCACACCCAGATTTTCCCATGTCCTAATTTGGCTACGTTCGATCTTTCTGGGTGCGTTGGTACTGGATGGGATCCTGGAGCGTAATCACAACTGATATCATTCACTCTCCAGGAATGTGCAGCTGAAGCTGCTCTGCAGCCCGGCTCCCGCTGAGAACAATCGAGCAGCTGACAAGTGGGCGGAGTTTGACATTCCCCCGGCCTCGTCAGACCCTTCCATTCTTTGTTCTGGTATGATTAAACGGTCCAGGTATCCTCAGAGGGGAAATAAACACGTAGTGAATATCTCACTGGGGCGAAGGGAGGGGAAGAAGGCGGAGTGCTTTGATGTACATTCAAACGGATGCAGCTATGGGGCGAGATGCACGGCCTGCCGTTTAAGATGTTGGGAAATGATGCTCAGAGAAAACCCAGATTGTTGAGTTACACCGGCTGACCGCGGAAAAGAGGGTCAGATCCTATTAGATGGCACAGTGGACAGAGCTCCGGGCATGGAGGGAGGAAGAACTGGGTTCAAATCCAGCCTCAGATACTTACTAGCTGTGTGACTCTGGGCAAGTCTCTTCACTTTTGTCTTTACCCCATTTCTAAAATGGGGATAAAAATAGCACCTCCCTCCCCAGAGAGCACAGTGTCTGGCACATAGTAGGTGCTCAATAAATACTTGTTTCCTTGCTTTCTTCCTACCTTTATAGGGAGCACAGAAACTTTTCTGCCCACTTGGTTCTGCTCACTTCAGTCCAATAAATGCATATTAACGATCTATTAGATTCAAACTAGGGAAGCGGGAAAGTTTAGACAAGACCACAATGCCTGACTCATAAAGTCTGATAGTGATATGACCAAGTAAAAATAAATACCTTTGAGTACTTCAAGGATCTCAACACAAATGCCTATAAAGCAAAAATTAATCGACAAGCATTTATTAAATGCCTACTATATTCCGGTCAAAGAGGCAGGTTAGTGTAGTGGATAGAAAGCTAGCTGCCCTTGGAATCTGGTATTAAACAAAGGTTTGAAGTCTGGGAAGCAAGGCAAATGGCAGTGCCACTAACAGAAAGAATGAGAGTGGGAGAAGTTGTTTTAGGGGGAATGATGAAGTATATATTGAAGGTTACTCCCCTTCACTCTATTTTCCAGCCTAACTGGCCAACTTTTATGCCTTTGCAGAAGCATCCCCATCCTGGAATGCTTTCCAAGCTCACCCCTGTCTCAGAAAATCCTTATCTTCCTTCAAAGCTCAGTCTTATCTCCAAAGGGAGGTCTTTCCTTATCCCCTGGCTATTAGTCCTCTCTCTTTCTCCTCTTCAAATTATAATATATGTGCTTGTCATAATAATACTTATCTGTTTATACATTTAAATCCCCCAGCAGAATATAAGCTTCCTGAGGGTAGGGACTGTTTCTTTTTTTGCTTTGTCTTTGTACTCCTAGCACTTAGCCACAGTGCCCTGCACATAGTAGGCACTTAATATTCTCTAGATTTGTTTGGAAATGCAGGTAGAGATGTCCAATAGGCAATTGGAAATATGGATCTTGCTTTGTATATCTTTGTTTTCATATCTCCCCCCCATTAGATTGTAAGCTCCTTGAGGGATGGGACTGTCTTTTACCTGTTTTTGTATCCCCAGCTCTTAGCATATAGTAGGCCCTTAATAAATGTTTATTGACTTATGAGTTTGAGCTGGAGAAAAGTCAAGGATGGAGATACAGATTTAGGGCTCAGAAGGACTCATGTTAACTACCAGGAGATATTACTTTCTTTCATAGACATTAATCAGTCAAGCAGGCGGCTGATCCATTCTGCCATACTTGGATAAAGAACAGTTCCTCAGCTGTCCTCTTGGCAGAGAGCTAAGTTTTTCTTGGTCTGGCACCCATGTAAGATGATAGTGGCAGGGTCAAGAACTAGCTATAAAAGCTAGCTTGGCAGCTAGACTGTCATGCAGATTGTCTTAACAAATACTATAATAGAGTGGGCACTTGGGCATTTCTAGGGTCAAGAGTAGTCTGACAAACATTTAAAAGTGAAATGTATTTGGTTCATTCAGAAATATAGAAACTTAGAGTTGGAAGGGACCTTAGCAGACATCTAGTACAACCCCCAAAGGGAACCCCACCATGAAGGTACAACAAATGCTTGTTCAACTATTATCTGAGGACCTCCAATAAAGGGGAACCCATCGCTTCTAGAGAGAGACCATTATCCTTTGGGACAGATCTAATTGTTAGCAAGCTTTCCCACCCTGGCATCAAGCCTAAAATAGCATCTTGGCATCTCTCATTTATTGCTGCTGGTTCTGCCCTCCCAAGTCAACCAAAACAAGTCTAATCATGAGTCACTGAAGAGTGAGCTGCAAGAAGGTGTTGCTCACCAATGATAAGCTTCTCACTCTGACATAAGTGTCTGAGACTTTCCCTCAGTGGCTCAGCATCTCCCATACCCATTTATTCAGAGGCTTAAGTTCTCTACTTTCCAACCCCTCCCTTCCTAGCCCACAGTTCTCCAAGCCAGGTTTTAGTATCCCTATATTCTGTTAGACTGCTGTTTTGGTCAACATGGACAGTTGGATTAAAATGCTTGGTTTTCATCAACAAATTTTCATCTTTTCTCTCAGTTCGTATCACAGGACTTAAAAATAATAATTCTACTTCAAAAGAACATCAAGAAATATATGCTAAATTTTATTTTCACAAGGGCTGGTCTTGCCTCTTCTGATTTTAACCTTCAATTTCCTTAGGGGATGTGAACATTACTTTTTGTAATCAAAGTTAATTCACTTGAATAATTAAAAACCATTTAAGTTCTATGATCTAAGTCATGGAACAGTGTGTTAAAGATGAAGTAAATATATGTCCAAGTAAAATAAATAATCACATCTCCTCCTCCTGCTTTCCCAGTCACTAATGATTTGCCAAGGAGGTTGGTGACTTTTAAAAGATGAACAAACAACTAAATTCTTGGTATTCACTACTGAACAAGATTTTAAAAGGGGCGAGAGACTCCGTGCCCCTCCCCTACATTTACTCAAACCTGGGTTGTATTAGAAATGGGATGAGGAAATGACCAGCTTGTTTCTCCCACTTGGCTCCAGCTTACACATTCTCAATCATGAAATAAGAGAACAGAAAAGGACTTGTGGGCCAATGCTTTATTTAGAAAGAATGAAAGAGAGACAGAGAGAAATGCTGAGAATAACTTCTCAGAACTTAGGAGAATATTCCTTCCAAACAGAAATAAAAAACATGCATCATAATAGAGAATGAGGGCACCAGCCTGGATCTCAAGAGAAGGAGAATAGAAGATCCAGAGGCCAGGGATTCTATAAAGCTTTTCTCCTTCATAAGCCTTTCCTTTGGGATTTTTAGATATCTTTGCTTGAAGCTTTCTCTTGTCTTTTCTCCTTGATTCTCTCCTTTCCCAAGTTCTGAATACAGTGATTTTCAAAAATGGATTTTCAGATATCTTTTCAAATTTTTTATATGTTGTCTAGATTTCTCTTTGTATTTTTCTCTTTCCCTCCAAGAGAATCGAGTCAATAAGCATTTATTAAGTGCCTACTATTTTCAGGCTCTGTACTAAGTTCTGGGTATAGAGAGAAAGGTAAAAACTGAGTCACTGCTCTTAAGGAGCTCACAACCTAAAGTGGGAGACAACATGCAAATAAAGATTTACAAATATGTTATATTGAATACGTTGGAGGTAATCTCAGAGGGAAAGCATTGGCATTAAGGAGGTTTGGAAAAAAAACTTGCAGAAGGTGGAATTTTAGCTGAGACATGAAGAAACTATCCCTTAGAAAAAAATAACTTTAAAAAAAAGTGGAAGAATAAGAACATTAAAAATAAGAAAAGTATTGTAAAACTCAGGGGAAAAATCTGAAGAGAAAAATTCAGTAGGACCAATCTACCTATGGAAAAACAAAATCTAATGTTATGGGCAGTGTTCCATACCTTTGAAGGGCCCATCTCTGGAAAAGAGCAGGACACAGGGTCTGCTCATATCTCTTCTTTTGGGCTAAGCTTGTTCCTTATTTTCTCACAGCTTCCTTGTGATTTCACAAACCATTTCATTGTTTGGTTGCAAATGTTCTTTCCATCGACGTTGTTGCAACCATTGGGCATATTGTTTTCCTGGATCTACTTTTTTCACTTTCTATCAGTTCATGTGAGTTTTTTCATGCCTCTCTTCATTCATCATGTTTATTGTTTCTGACAGCACAGTAATATGCCATTACTTTCATGAACAACAATTTATTTAGCCATTCCCTGATCCATTGGTCAACACTGACTTTTTCAGAGCGAGCTAGAATATCCACAGATCAGAGTATTGACAAATCAGGATTCAAAAAGGAGATTTTATTCCCTTAATCCTGATATTTTGCGCATCCAAGGTGGTAATTCTTTTTTTCTGGCATGTCACTTTCTCCAAACTTATCTCAGGGGTGTAAAAACCTTCTTGCCTTAGCTGTTAGGGTTATCCCAGACATCAAGACAGAAGATTGGGGTTTGAGTATTCTAGCTCTCTCTCTTACTAGTTGTGTGACCTTTGAAAAGTCACCCAACTTTTCTGTGCTTTAGTTTCCTCATCTGTAAAACAGAGGCAAGAATATTTGTGCTGCCTACCCCCACAGGGTTGTTGTCCTGTTTCTAAAAAATTATGTGAAAAAACTTGGTAACTGTATAACTTATATAAAGATAAGCCACTATAATTGCTTAAATCAGGAGTTCTTAATATTCAGGAGCCAATGGATCTTTTGGGTGAGGGATTTATGGATAGATTTCATGGGGTCTAGAAACTTGAATGGGAAAATATATATAACTTTATTTTTATTTTCACTAAATTTAGTATTTCTTTTAAATATTTAAAAAGATTTTTCTGAGTAGGGGTCCATAAGCTTCAATGTACTGCCAAAGGGTTCCATGACACAAAAAAGATTAAAAGCCCCTGCTTATTCCTATATTTTTTTTCCTTTTTCTCTTTTCCTTGGTATAGCTAACTAATCTCCATGTTCCAACTTAGGCCTTTCTTCTGTGCTGTCCTCTATGCTTTATTGATGTTTCCCTTTCTAATATAGATCATCAAAACTTCTATGCACTGCTTGACCAGTATTGCATGAGAAGGGTAGGAGAAGGAAGAAAGGAAAACCAACCAACTCACCCTGTAACCAAAATATTTTGCAGTCTACTCAGCTGATATTTCTGTGTCAAAGGATGTTGACTTTATACAGAGAGCCCAATGGACTGAGATGCTCCTGTGTGATTCAGACTGTCCCACTGGCAGGATGCCACAGCTAGAGGATACAAAGGTCACTCCTTACCCTTGATCTTGGGGGATTCCACACAGAATATCCTCCTTGAGCCACAGGAATCCCTGGGCTTCTGTGTCTTTGATGGTAGCAAGAGTTTGTAGCAGTGCTTCAGATAGGGGCCCAGGAAATCAATGTTGTGGAAGGTTATTAACCACATCCCCTTTCTGGGTTATACTTCAATGCAAATCCAGATAAGCTCAGGGTAAACAGATTATTGAAGCTAGAAGAAAATGTAGATATCATCTAACCCAACCTTTTCCTTTTACAGATGATTAAACCAAGGCTTAGAGACAATGGGATTTCCTTGTCTCCACAAAGCTAGTCAGGGGCATAGCTAAGACCAGAACTCCAGTGTTTCTAATTCCTAGTTAGGGTCTTTACTAGAAAAGGGCAATTGGGCCTTTTTCCTGGGGCAAAAATTGCTTCTATCTTTAAAACCAAACAAACAAAAAAGACCCACTGTTCTGGGGCAGTTAGGTGGTACATTGAATAGAGCTCTGGCCTGGGAGTCAGGCAGACCTGAGTTCAAATGTGACCTCAGACATTTACTAGCTATGTGACCCTGGGCAAGTCACTTAATCTGGATTGCCTATAAAAACAAAACAAAAATCACTAAAGAACTCTTTTTTTTTTTGTATAAAGACGATAGAACTAGGTTGACCAAATATATCAATTAAGGAAGTTTTAGGATTTGAAATCCCTTTATACACACATACATATATATAATACATATATATGCTATATTTATAACTTCCCCACTCTAATTCTAGTGTAGCATGTCCTCTGGAGCTGTTCCCCTAACTGAACATTTGAATTGGCAGGTTGTATTCCCCATAGAATAACTGACTCCTCTTCCTCAAGGTTCTAAATCTAGGAACATTAATTTTTACAATATAAAAGGAAGCACAGGTTAAAGTGGAAAGTCAGTTAGTGTCTCTAGGCCTTGGTTTCCTGAGGCAGTTTGTGAAGTAAAAAGTACATTCCCTAGTCCTTGGTTCCTTCACTGATTACATGTCTTACTTGACTCTAAAGTCCCTTCCAGCCCCCAAATCTGTGATCCATTGATTAATTGGAGTCTGCACAAAGGAGCTCCTTAATGGGTATTTGTTGGATTTAAATCTCAGCTCTAACATATTGTCTCTGAGGGTCCCTTGATATCTATGAATGTTGAATATACTACTCAGGGAGGTGGCCCAGTGGGTAAGGGCACTGGACCTGGAATCAGGAAGACCTGAGTTAAAATCCCATCAGACACTTACTTACCAGCTGTGTGACCCTAGATAAGTCACTTAACCTTTCTCAGCCTTGATCTCCTCATCTATGGTAAAGTAATAGTAGCCACCTCACAGGGATGTTGTCAAGATCAAGTGAGACGATATAGGTACAGAGCTTTGCAAACCTTAAAGCTCAATGTAAATGCTAGAAATTGCTATAATTGTTATGCTACCTGTGTAATATAAGCAAGTGACTTCGCTCATCTAGGTCTCAGCTTCCTCAGTAAAATGAGAATGGAGGACTAGATAATCTTTAATTTCAAAGTTTGAAATCTTACGGTTCTAAGATAGCTTTCAAGTAAAAGGTGTGGGAGATTGAGTTGAATTTGTTTTTAATAAAAATCTGATGTGGATGTGTAGCCTTTTGATTTTTGTACTTTCTCCTTTAGAGCGTGGTAAAGATGTTTTAGCTAAGAGGCAAAAGATGAGGTCTTCCTCTATTCTGTTAAATATTCTGGTGGAAGGCTTTGGTTAGGTATAGCCAACTGAATGATTCCCAGGGGTGGGGAACCTGCGGCTTCCAGGCCACATGTGGTCCTCTAGGTCCTCAAGTGTGGCCCTTTGACTGAATCCAAACTTCACAGAACAAATCCCCTTAATAAAAGGATTTATTCTCTAAAACTTGGACTCAAGCAAAAGGCTGAACTCACAGACCTAGAAGATCACATGTGGCCCTGAGGCTGCAGGTTCCCCACACCTGGTTCTGGCTATTCTTTTTAAAATTATTTTTAATATATAGAAACTACCCAATGAGGAAGAAGAAATGAACACGGAGTGTCTATGATCCCATGATCTAATCAGTGTTTGTTAAGTTGTGGGTCGAGACCCCATATGGGGTTGTAAAAATTTGGCAAGTAAAAAGTTTCTGAACCCACAACAAACAAAAATTAATTAAAAATCAAACTTGAAACCAACTGTTTCTGTCAGTGCTTACCCACGTTGTATCACCCAACTTCACTGTAGCCTTGGTTCTGAGCTCACAACTTGTATACCTTGCGCTGCGCATGCCCTCAGGCCATGAAATGCCAAAAAAACTGCTGAAAGGTGGAAAGGGGTCTCAGTGGAAGAAGTTTAAGAAGCCCTGATCTAAGTAACTAAATAGGTGTCAGGAGACCTGGGTTCAAATGCCAGCTCTACTATGTACCACCTGTACAATCTTGGGTAATTTATTTACCATCTTTGAGACTCAGTTTCCTCATCTGCAAGGCAAAAGGTTTGACCTATATCACTGCTAAGATTCTAACTACATCTAGAACCTAGGTGTGACTTTGGTTCACAGTTTTCTTCCTATTAGTTTCCCCCCAGATACTTATTACTTTTTTGGCAATGAAATTAAAGTTAAAAGTGTTTTTTACGTCCAAAACTTATTTTCTCCTCTAGACAAATAGCTTGAGATTTTCCTCTTTCAGCATCTTCACCAAGACCCCACCCCCAACCACAGTTTTCATATTTCTTCTGGGATTTCAGGGTGATAGGGACAAAAAAAAACTGGGTCTGTTTCTTATTAGATCTGCTGCTTTTTGCCCCCCTCCTAAGTGCATTGCATTAATTCAGAGGAGTTCCCAGAGAGGAGCTGTTTTCTCAGCTTTATCAGCTTCCCTCATATTAGGAGTTTTACAAGCGTGAGGTCGAATGTGTAAGGGTAGGATGACTGAATAAATCAACCAAGTCATTGCACCTCACCCCACTTAAAGTGAGTGATAAGATGGTCAATCATTTAATTTCTGTCATGGACTTGATATTAAGCACACAAAGTCTTTGAAACTGGAGTGACTTTACAAAAATTTTCTAGATAGGCTGAAGAAACTTGTTTCCATCGTAGGAATCATCCATAAATTATCAAGTGAGCTGAACAATTCCAGAAATTGTGGTGAATGTGGAATACCAGCTAAACCCCAAGAAAGAACCGCTGGGGGACAGGGGTTAGAATAAAGAGGTTTCTGCACAAGCTTTGGTTTAGGTCTCCTCCTCCTCTACAGAGACAACCTTGTGGGCTTTTAAGGGCCTGTAGGATTTTGGACTTCCCATCTTCCCATCACTATTGTAGCAACATCCTCAAATCAGCCACCAACTGGGAGCCAAGGACAGATAGGACATAGATTCATATCTCTGCAAAAGAATACAGCAAAAAGTCTATACCAGGGGTGGGGAACCACATGTGGCCCTCAAGGTCCTCAAGTACAGCCCTTGACTGAATCCAATCTTCATAGAACAAATCCCCTTAGCCACACCCAAGGACCTAGAAGGCCACATGTGGCCTCAAGGCTGCAATTTCCCCACCCTGGTACCTAAGAGGAACTTTCTGACCTCCCCAAGACACCCACTCTGCAATCCAACCATGCTTGCCTATTCTCTCTCTTCCAAACACCCACAGATGATCCAATTTCTGTCTGGGTTTGAGTGGCTATCCTCCATGTCTAGAATGCACTCCCATTTCTCCTCTACCTCTTGGCATCCCAGCATTCCTTACTCAGCTCATGGACCACTTTTGCCAAGTGAAGTCTTTCCTTACCCACAACTGATAGTGCCTTTTTCCCCCAAACTACATAGTAATATATACATATAAGTATATTTTATTGATACATTTTGCTTTTACATCACCTAAATTTCCCCTTGTAGTCCCCTCTCTCCAAAAAGTCTTTGTGTGTGTGTGTGTGTGTGTGTGTGTGTGTGTTTTGCTGGACTACTTATCCATGTATTGATGACTTTTTTGTTTTTTAAATTTGATCATGGGAGATAGTGAGAGAGACAATAAAATAGAAAAGGAGATATACATACATAATAACTATATATGATATGAGATAGATTAATAAAAGAAAAGAAAAAAGAAAATATCTTTTATGTATTAATAAATTTTAAATTTTTGTTGTTGTTGTCCAGTCATTACAGTTCTGTCTGACTTGTCATCACCCCATTTGGGGTTTTATTGGCAAAGATACTGGAGTAGTTTGCTATTTTCTTCTCCAGTGTACTTTACAAGTAAGGAAACTAAGGCAAATGGGGTTAAATGACTTTCCTAGAGTCTCACAGCTAGTGTCTGAGGTCAGATTTGAACTCAGGAAGATGAATCTTCCTGACTCCAGGTCCAATGCTCTATCCACTATGACAACTAGCTGCCCCCAAATTATTAATTTATTAAAATAATTATATTCAATTAATAACATTAAATTTTAATTAAATTAGTATAAAAGGAATTTTTCTTTTATTAATCTCTCATATATAGCATACGTAGTCATTATATATCTATCCCCCTTTTCTTTTATTGATCTGTCTCACTATCTAGCTCCCCCCCCATCAAATTTTTTAAAAAAACAGACAAATGAAAAAAATGGAATCCACCATATAAAGATATGTAGTACAGCAAAACAAATTCAATGAGGTTACTTAAAAAAAAAAAACCAATAGCTTTGGCAAACAGCCTTCATTCTCAGATAAATTGTTTGTCCTTCATTTTTGAAGAGGACCAATGGCATCACAGGGTGCTGTCTTGACTCGTGAGTGAATTAGATTTAAGTGAGGCAGAGTCGTCAGCCTCCCTCTGTCTTCCAGAGTCATCAAAGTCCAGTGGCAAGACAAGAGTCAGAATGACTGGCAATGGCCCAGAATGCAGTGGTATCTTCGGTGTCTGACCAAACTCTAAGCATTCCATAGTACCTGCTTCAGTTCCTTATATGGCCATTGGACCAAATTGTGCTCATCTGCCCATTCCATTGGGCGAAGTCTTCACAGGCTTGGGGTAAATATCCTCTTAACTTACTGATGGGTTTGTGGCCTGTCAGTTACCCTCAACCTGGGTTAGCCTGTGTGCCAAGATGGTTTTACTGGGGCATGGCTGCTGTGCATGTCACAGCTTCTTGGAGCCACAGGTGAGAGCTGGGTGAAGGTGGATAAGCAGCCCTGAAAAGGGCTTGGCAAGCCTTCACACCAGAATTGTTAGTTCTCCTTGAACACCCAATAAACCTCCTGACAAGAACAGCACGCTGGGGAGAGAGATGAGGGATCTTTGCAGAGAAAGTATGTGCAAGGACTAGGTATTCTCACTACAGGTGGGGCCTTAACCTCTGTGATTCCATGTCTTTATGAGTCCCAGTGGGATAATAAGTACCCTGCCTCCCTCAAAGGGAAGAGATAATGTGTGCAAAAGTACAAGTATAAAAATACAAGATGGCATGTTATTATTATAATCATTATCATTCACCAATTTCAAAATTCCAACTGTTAGCATCAAACATGTAAATGGATTTTTAAGCCTGAGCCACAAGTTTAAATTGGCACTAGTTAGGTTTCAAGAGCCAAGGGAAGTACTTTGGATTACCCATCTTCTCTCAGAAATGGCCTCAGGATCAGGACTGGGTTTCCAGGGTAACAGTGTGTTTCTGGTCATCCTTTTGACCTGAGGTGAACCCACGCCATCCTGCTACAGTATTTTCTATGGCACTAAATCAAGAGAACCTTAATCAAGTGCTCACCTGATTTGCCTCAGAGAGCCCAGAAAAGCTCAACTGGACCAGCAATGCCTTAATCTTTCAGGAAACTACAGAGCAAATGCCCTGGAAGTGGTGGGTGAGCCTCTAACAGGGTGACAAGGGATAAGATTGAGGCTTGCCAGAGCTAGCTTGGGAAAGCTAATTGTTAAATTTTCAGTCTGTACATTTATGCCTTGGAAATCCATAAACACTACAAATCAGGGCTCAATTTATTGGTTTTGGGCTGTTGGGTTTTTTTTTAATTATCTCAACTTAAGAAAGTGATAGCGAAAACATTAAAATGCAGATTAAATTTAAAAGGATGTACTGCATAAATTTTTTTTCTCCCAGAGATCTGGCTGTGAAACACTTACCGGTATGCTCTTAGATGGGAGCTAGCAAAATGAAAGGTGATAATTTTTAATGTTCTAATCCTCAAGTCTCATTTTTTCCCCAAAATGCAACCCTGGGGGATAATCTAGTCCCACCACAATTTCAGAGAAAATAGATCTTTTGAGGAAAAGCTCTAGTAAAAGACATGTGTTTTAGAGATATAAGAAAAAAAAGTTCTCATATGCATTATCTGAAGACTGCTGTCTTTTAGAAGCATTACTTTAAAAGGGTTGGATTTTAGAAGCTGAAATGTTCCACATTTGGTCTTCTGTGAGGAAGTAGTCCCTGCTCGGTTTAGCCAAAAAGAAGTGATTGGAAATCTACGTGAGAACGCATACAGTTTGATATTTCAGGAATGCTTTGCATAATCATAATTATTTCTGTAGCCATGGAGTTTTTATAAACTTACAGCTGATGTTTTTCAGTTAAGGAATTACAGTCTTTCACTTTCTGTACTTGTCACTGTCTGAGATATATGCATGTTATTCATTCATTCAATTGATATGTATTTATTAAGTGCCAACTATGTGCAAGGCAGAGCTGAAATAGCTCCTGACTCAAAGAAGTTCTTATTGCTGGTGGAAAACAATGTGTACAAAGATACAATACAATCCAGTTCATTCAGTTCTGTAGTGCCTACTATGTGGCAGGCACCTTGTTGGGGTTACAATGAATAAAAAAGAAATATAGTCCATGCCCTCAAGGCACTTAGAATCTTAATCAGGGAAGGGGAAAGATGTGTTGTTGTGTTTGTCCTTCATTTTGAAGAGGACCATGGCATCAGGAAAATGATGACATGACTTGCAGTTGACTTTGATTTGAGTGAGGGAGGGCTGTGCAAAGTCATCAGCCTCACTTTCTCCTCCAGAACCATCTGATTCTAGTGACCAGATATTCACCAGGACAAATAGAGATGGCTCAAGTTGCAATGGGAGACCCTGGCCCTTTTAGGCTCAGGCCTTTTCATGTACTCACTTAGAGTGAGGTAATGCCCATTCAGTGAACAGGCCTCTTTGAGAAGTGAGTCAAGGAATGGCCCTCTTTAATTAGAAAAAAAGAAAAAAAAATTAAGCTGAGAGGGGAAGACCCTCGAGATAATACAGAAGAGGACTAGGGTGTCATTCAGTAGAGTTAAAACCAGAGAGGGCAATGGATGTACAGTGGAATGATCAGAGTCCAGTTTCTGTCCTCTATAAAGGAAGACATTAGGAAAAATTTTATACCCCACCCTCCAGCCCTCCAAAGAGAGGGGAGAGGAGACCAAGGGAGGTGGAGTCAATCAAAACTTGAGTTAGCAGTACAATATATACAAAGTCATAACCTAATGTAGTAAATGGGCAGCTAGGTGGTGAAGTAGATAGAGCACTGGGTTTGGAATCAGGAAGACTCCCCTTCAGGAGTTCAAATCTGGCCACAGACACTTACTAGCTATGTGACCCTGGCCAAGGCACTTAGCCCTGTTTGCCTCAGTTTCCTCATCTGTAAAATGAACTGGAGGAGGAAATGGTAAACCACTCTAATATCTTTGCCAAGAAAACCCCAAATGGGGTCACAAAGAGTAAGACACAACTGAACAATGTAGTGCATAGAGCTCTGGACCTGGAGTCAGACATTGGGTTCAAATCCTGACTCGGACACTCTCTAGTTGTTTGACCCCAGCCTTCTGTGCCTCACTTTTCTCATCTGTAAAATGAGGAGGTTGGACTTGATGACCCCTAAGGTCCCTTTCAGCTATGGGATCTTATGATCCTATTTTGGCAGAAGCCACTAGCAATCGGGAGGTCAAATAAGGCCTCTTATGAGAAGTATCTCTTTGAGCTGAGTCTTGCAGGAAGTGAGGGTATTTAGAGAGGTGGAGGTGAGAAAGGAGTATGTCCATCACAGGTCCTTAGCACACCACCACCCACCTGGTAACACTCCCTTCTCTAACAAAGGACTCGCCCTTTTCCTTCCTCTCTAAGAGAGCCCTACCAATCTTTCAAACCTTCTGATTTCTATGGAGAGTAGCACCATCCTTCCAAAGCCTCCTAAATTTGCATCCTCAGGAGCATCCTTGATTCTTCTCTCTTCCTCATTGAGTCAGCTGCCTTGGCTCATAAAATGCCTCTATATAAACTCTCACGTTTGCTTCTCTCTACTCCCATCACTATTATCCTAGCCGAGGCCCTCACCATCCTCAAGTAGACAAGAGTCTCTCTCCTTCCAGGCTGTCGCCGCTCCAGTTGATTTTCCATACACTTGCCAACCTGGTATTCCTAAAATATTGGTTTGGCAATGTCACTCTCCTGGTCATAAAGCTTCCATGGGCTCTAGGATAAAATCCAGACTTCTGACCCTAGCTTTTAATGCCTTCCACAGTGTGGCTTCCACCTACTTTTCAAGACAATTTTCATTACACATTCACATTTATCTAACCAAACTGCTCTACTAGATGTTCCCTGAACTTTATATTTTGTTTCCTACCTCTAAGACTTTGCCCAGGCCATTCCCCATGCTTATGATTTTTCCTCTCTTCTCCTTCCCATCCCTTGAATTCTCTAGTTCTATTTAAGACTTAGTCCAAAAGTTACCTCCCACATGGGACCTTTCCTGATTTCCCATGGTTTGGGTTCTCCCCACCAATCTCTCTTTACTTTGTTATAGGATCCTTAGATCATTCACTTAGAGCTAGAAGGAATTTCTGAGGTCCTTTGGTTCAGCCACCTCATTTTATGGATGGGTAAACTGAGGCCTAGGGAAGTTAAGTTATTTGTTCAAGGTCACACAGGTAGTAAGAATCAGAGACAGGATTTGATTTTTCTGACTAGGGCTATTTCCTTCCCTCAGGGCCTCCACATTTGTATTTACTTTCTATGTATTTGTATATGCTTATCTGTACATGAGGGGCAGCTAGGTGGCTCCATTAGTGCACAGAGTGCCCAGGACTGGAGTCAGGAAGACTCATCTGCCTGAGTTCAAATCTGGCCTCAGACACTTACTTGCTGGATGGCCCTGGACAAGTTCTTAACCCCATTTGCAGGGTTTACATCTGAGAAATGAACTGCAAAAGGAAATGGAAAACCACTCCAGTATCTTTGCCAAGAAAACCTCAAATAGGGTCACAGTTGAAAAAACAAAACAAAACAAAAAAATAAAAACAAAATACCAACAACAACAAAACAAATGAACTGTGCATGTTGGTTCCCCTTCCCCAGTAGAATGCAAAATCCTTGAGGACAGGCAATGTCTTCTTTTTCTGTCTGTGCTCCTTTATCACCAAATTGATAGCACCTGACTTCTGGGAAGCTCAAAGTTCCAAGCAACATTTCACTTATTTTCCCAGCATTCCAGAGAGGTAGGAATGTGACTCACTCCAAGGAATCAAATGGTCCCTGGAGCATAGCAGGCATTTTAAAAATGCTTAGCAATTGAAAATGAATGCTGCAAAATTACAAAGAACAAGCCAGGCCCCAAAGAAGGGATGGGGAAAGACACATCCCCCCACTCCTTTGCAGAGATGGGGGTGAGGGGTTGGAGAGAGGAACCACCTGTGTGGAGGACTGTGTCTATTATCAGATTTTTTGTTTTTGCTGATTTTTTTCTTTTAAAAAACGTTCTTTGTTAGCTGGTGTGGTTCTTTGGCAGGGGAGATGAGAAAGCAGGCATATGGCTCAATAGATGTTGTTTTCTGCGTCACTGCAGTTTTGTTTTGGCAATAGTACCAGCTACTATTTTATCTTATTTTTGAATGTTGGCCTCTTCTAGATTATCATGAAACATTATCATGAAAAAATTCTTGAGAGTCTTCAAGATTGCATCACGTAAACCAGATTCCTTCTTGTATGTATTTGGTCAGTTCTAACTGCTCTTCTTAGATTTATTTTCATAATGATATTGCCACATTCCCACAAAGTATATTGGGGACTGAGGTGGTACAGCCCAGATGTGCTGGTAGATGTGCTGGTTCTGCTATTATTGCTAATGAGAATAGAAAAGATTAACATACCGGCGGATCTGTTCCATTTTCTACATATTTGTTATCCTTCTAGTTTCATTTACAAATACTCTTGGGAAGATCTAGCTCAAATGTATTTCATGCTAAACCCTCTGTGGGGTGATTTTCTCAACAGTTTATTTACATTTGAGGAGGCCATACTATACATAATATTCTCTCATTCTCCTCTATAAAGTTTTCTAAATGAACTTAACACTCTAAACCAGGGAAGAAGATCAAGGATATTCAAGCAAAGGCAAAGTTCTGAATTTTTTGGCCTCCACAAGGTGACGTTTAAATGTCCCCAAGAAATAGTGGTGGTCAGTCAATGCATCTCTTACTATCTATATTTCAGTTAACTCATTTGAACAAAATGCATAATAGTTTCAATGGCTGCAGCCTTTCATCTCTATTTTGTCTTCTAATGTGGTATTAAGCATGAATTTTATTCTAACCAGTTGATGATCTGACTTCACTAGACAAGTGATTCTGAAATAATTCTCATGTCATCATCACATTATTTCCTATGTGCTAAAATGTAACCAGTTTCTTTTCTTTCTTTCTTTCTTTCTTTCTTTCTTTTTTTGGTGACATTGTTCAGTACTCAACACATATAGTGGCTTCCAGGTCACTTCTTGGAGAAAGTCATGATGGACGTGTGGGAGGTTTTGGAGCAGTCTTTGACCTTGTCTATTTCTTGATCTTGAACCCTCTTTTAAAATGTAGTTTTCACCATCCTTCTTTGTATCCATTTTCACACTGAAGTCACCAAAGGTTGGGGAATATGCTGAGTCTGGAAGTTCTTGCCATATTTCTCATTGGATTCCTTTACTCTATCTTCTTCAAATATCAGTACATTAGCTATAATAACCCTCAAAGTGATCTCTCTCCATATGCTGACTTTGAGCAAGGTAAGACTTCAAAGACCAACTATCCCAAGAAATGATGTTTCTTATTGCTTTTAGTGAATGCATGATGAAACCAACTTTTCAACTACTCTATTTGTGTGTATCTATGAGTACCTATGAGCCTTCCTCACATTTGGCTGAAATTTCTTTGTCTTCTGATACCATTTATAGCAAAAATGTTCACATAGGTGTGGTTTGATTCCTGCAGTAAAATATCAGTTCTATCACTGGGATTATTCAACAGAGAAAATTCCAGATGCGAGGTTGGGGTGACACTACAGATTTCCTAATTTTAATTGTTTTTTAGCTATACCTCATATTAGGCCATAAATAAATTCAGAACCTGGCTAGCCTAGGTTTAAACTGCTCCAGCATTTGGAATTGTAAAGTTGGATGATGTAGAAGACCTCCTCCTGGATAGGCCAAAGAGATTAAGATGAGACCCCTGGCCTAGGGATTTGAGTAGAGTGCTGCCTAATGGACCATGCTGATATCACACTCCCCTGCTGGATAGTTAATATAGTGACACATTGCCTTTCTGTAGGATTAAGGAAGCAGTATACAAGCCAGTTTGGGTTTATACTATCACAGTGTCCTGAATGTCAAATAATATACATACAAAATGTCACATATATGTTCTTAAATGTCAAAATAATAATAATGTCTCACATTTAGAGGCAGCTAGGTGGCACAGTGGATAGAAGGCTGGGCCTGGAGTCAGAAAGATCTGAGCTAAAATCTGACCACAGACAATTATTAGTTATGTAACCTTGGGCAGGTTGCTTAACCTTTGTTTTCCTCAGTTTCTTCTTCTGTAAAATGGGGATAATAGCACCTACCTCCCAGGATTGCTGTATCAAATGAGATGTAGGGAATTATTCCAGTTCTCTTGATCTTTCCACTATATTGCACAATATCATCTAGGGAGAGGGATCCAGGAGGCCAAGAGACTTGGCCAGTAGATCTTTGGAGAAGCAGATCATGGAGACAGGAATAGTCTCCAGAATCAAACTCACCAAGTTAGGACAACCTCAGGGGAGAGAGGAGAGAATAGAGGTTAAAAATATTGTCCAGTCTATCAAAGACTGTGATTTCACCAATGTGAGAATTCTCTCCCGCTACGCAGAAGACAACCCATCTCAAACTTATAGGCTTAGAGCATTGCCTGATGCTCAGAGAGTTAAGTAACCTGGCCATCTTCACACAACCAGTAAGTGATAAAAATAGGATTTGAACCTAGGTCTTTCTGACTCCAAGTCCAATATCCAAAGATGTCTTACAAGGATGCTATAGGTAAATGAGCTAGAGACAGAATAAAACTGCTACTTCAACCTGTCTGCCATGTGATCTATTTGTGATACTGTAAAAGGAGCTACTCAGTCATGTGAAAATAATGCTCTAACGGCAGCTAACAACAGAGAGGGCGAATATACATATATATACATATATATATGCACATCTATATGCATATGTGTATTTATACATATATGTGTGTATATGTGTATATATGTGTGTAATAAAACTTTACATGCAGACACATGTGTAAAGAATGTCTCTGTGTGAGTATAAGGAATTTTTTTCATATGGCGTTTTATAAGTGTATACATACATAACATTTGTACTTATAAAAATACCATATATAATGAAAACTATGTGTAAATATTTATAAAAATACCTTCATCTAAGTAGGCCTGTAACATTTAATATTTCAATAAATTCAAGAATAAAACTTGTATGTTAGTGCCAAATGGAACATACAGTTTGAAAAATGAACCCGGGGGCAGGGAGGGGTAGGCAAGATGGCAGAGAGAAGCCAGGAATTTGCCTGAACTCTCCGCAGTTTCCCTCAGAAACAATGTTACATCAAGCTTCTAAAAGAATTCTGGAGTGTCAGAATCCACAAAAAGAGAGAGTGAAACAATTTTTCAGCCCAAGATAAGTCAGAAGGACTTCAGGAAAGGTCTGTCTCACTTGAGTAAAAGAGGAGCAGAGCCCACTACAGGCTCTTAGGTACAGCACCTGAGGCCCCATCATCCTGTCTCAGCAGGCCAGCAGTATAGCAGGCCAGCTGTGAGGCCTCTAGCCCCAATTCAGCAGGCAAACTGCCAGCCCCAGAACCCAGGGCACGACAGGCATGACTAGGCTGGGCCACCCTGGTGCAGTGGGCAAACTGCCAGCCCCAAAGACCCTGGCATAGAAAGTCAGTGACCAGGCCCCTGGCCTCCAGTTCAAGAAGCTTGAGAAGGTATTCCCTGTACACTAGGAGCAGAGTTCAACTTTTAAAAATGAACAAAAACCAAAAAATAGCCCTGACCATAAAAAGCTACCATGGTGACAGGGAAGATCCAAACATAAGCTCAGAAGAAGACAACAATGTCAAAATGCCTATATGCACAGCCTCAAAAAGAATATGAATTGGTCTTAAGCCCAAAATGTCCTCTTGGAAGAGCTCTAAAAGGATTTTTAAAATCAAATAAGAGAGGTAGAAGAAAAAGAAAATTATGGAAAACAGTTAACAGTTTGGAAAAGAAAGCACAAAAATTGACTGAAGAAAACAATTCCTTAAAAAATAGAATTGGCTAAATTGCAGGGGTGGGGGGTGGGAATCCACTGAAGAAAACAACTCCTTTAAAAGAGAATTGGCCAAATGGAAAAGGCACAAATGCTAATTGAAGAAAATAATTCCTTAAAAATTAGAATTGGGCAAATAGAAGCTAATGACTCTATGAGAAATCAAGAATCAGTCAAACAAAATCAAAAGAATAAAAAAATAAAAGAAAATGTAAAATACCTCACTGAAAAAAACAACTGACCTGGAAAATAGATCCAGGAGAGATAACTTAAGAACTATTGGACAAACTGAAAGCCATGATCAAAAAAAAGAAGCTGGATAGCATCTTTCAAGAAATTATCGAGGAAAACTGCGCTGATATCCTAGAAACAGAGGGTAAAATAGTCACTAAAAGAATCCACTGATCACCTCATGGAAGAGATACCAAAATGAAAACTCTAAGGAATATTGTAGCCAAATTCCAGAACTATTAAGTCAAGGAGAAAATACTGCAAGCAGCCAGAAAGAAACAATTCAAATATCCAGGAACCACAGTCAGGATTACACAGGATTTAGCATCTTCTACTTTAAAGGTTTGGAGGGCTTGGCCTGTGATATTCTGGAAGGCAAAGGAGCTTGGATTACAACCAAAACTCAACTACCCAGCAAAATTGAGCATAATCTCCCAAGGTAAAAGATGAACATTCAATGAAATAGGGGACTTTCAAACTTCCCTGATGAAAAGACCAGAGCTGAACAGAAAATTTGATCTTCAAATACAAGACTCAATAGAAGCACAAAAAGGTAAACATGAAAGAAAAAACAACAATAACATGGTATTCAAGAAGGTTAAACTGTTTACATCCCTACATGGGAAGATGATACTTGTAACTCTTAAGAACTGATCTTTATTAGGGTAGTTAGAAGGAGCATACACAGAGAGTGTGGGTATAGATTGACTTTGATATGATGATAAAAAAATTTAAGAATGAAAAAAAAAGATTATACCGGGAGAAGAGGAAAGGAGGAGGCAGAATGAGGTAAAATTATATCATATGAAGAGGAGCAAAAGATCTATTATAGTAGAAGGAAAGAAGGGAGGGGTGAGCATTGTTTGAACCTTACCCTCCTCAGATTTGGTTCAAAGAGGGAATAACATACACACTCAGTAAGGTAAAGAAATCTTTCTTACCCTATAGGGAAGTAGGAAGGGAAGGTAAAAGAAAAGGGAGGGGAGTAATAGAAGGGAGGGCAGATTGAGGGAGGTGGTAGTCAGAAGCAAAATACTGGTAAGGGGGGAGAGGGTGAAAGGAGAGAGAAAAGTATAAATGGGAAAAATAGAAAGAAGGGAACTACACAGTCAGTAATCATAATTGTGAATGTGAATAGGATGAACTCTCCCATAAAACAGAAACAGTTATCAGAGTGGATTAAAAACTAGAATCCTACTATATGTTGTTTACAAGAAACACCTCTGAAACAGAGACACAGATAGAATAAAGGTAAAAGGCTTGAGTAGAATATATTATGCTTCAGCTGAAGTAAAAAAAAAAAAAAGGCAATGGTAGCAATCCTGATCTCAGACAAAGCAAAAGCAAAAATAGGTCTAATTAAAAGAGACAAGGAAGGAAACTACATTTTGCTAAAAGGTACCATAGACAATGAAGTAATATCAATGTTAAACATATATGCACCAAGTAGTATAGCATCCAGATTCTTAGAGGAGAAGTTAAGTGAGTTACAGGAAGAATTAAACAGCAAAACTATATTAGCAAGGGACCTCAACTTCCTCCTCTAGATAAATCTAATCATAAAATAAACAAGAAAGAAGTTAAGGAGGTGAATAGAATTTTAGAAGTTAGATATGATAGACTTCTGGAGAAAACTGAAAGGAGATAGAAGGGAATATACCTTTTCTCAGCAGTACGTGCCACCTACACAAAAATTGACTATGTATTAGATCATAAAAACCTCACAATCAAATGCAGAAAGGCAGAGATATTAAATGTATCCTTTTCAGACCATGATGCAATATATATATATATAAAGGGTCATGGAAAGATAGATTATAAATTAATTGGAAACTAAATAATCTAATCCTAGAGAATGAGTGACCCAAACAACAAATCATAGAAGCAATGAATAAATTTCATCAAAGAGAATGACAAGAATAAGACAACATACCAAAATTTATGGGATGTGGTCAAAGAAGTACTTAAGAGAAATTTTATATCTCTAAATACCTACATGAATAAAAGAGAGAAAGATCAGATCAATGAATTGGGCATGCAATTTAAAAATCCAGGAAAAAAAACCCATTAAAAATCCCCAATTAAATACCAAATAAGAAATTCTGAAAATCAAATGAGAGATTAATAAAATTGAAAGTAAGAAAATTGTTGAAGTAATAAATAAAACTAAGAGCTGGTTTTAGAAAAAAACCAATAAAATATAGATAAACTTTTGATTATTTTGATTTAAAAAAAGAAAGAAGAAAACCAAATTACTACATCAGTAAGGCAAAATTCATGACCTTGGAGAGGACCATGGGCATGCCTGAATGGCTCAGAATCACAAAGTATAATGAATTCTCTACGTAGAGGGCAGAGGAAGTATAATACTTATTTAGACTCCAAAGGATCAGACTCAAAGGACCAATGCCCCCAATTCGACATCGTGGCAATAACATTTCAAAACTGATAAGCCCACTTCATTGTAGTAACAAGGAGGTTATAACAAAATGTTATAGCAACAAACCAAACCATACTTGTGCTTCCCCTCAGTGCTAGGGCCTTCCTATCAGAAGATCACTCACAGATCCTAACTTCCTGCTCAGTACTCTCTCTCCTGAAGCTCCATTGACTCCCAAATTCTTCAGCTCCCTCTTGTGTTCAGCACTCTCTGCTCTGCACACTCTAGAAGCTGGCCCTCAGCTTTTGAATCGTGCTGCTCTCTGCTCTGCCGCTTCCGGCTCCTGTTGTGTGCAGTTCTGCTCTCAGTCCTCAGTTTCTCTTCTTCATAGTCCTCAGTCCTCAGTTTCTGTTCCTCCTAGCTCTCAGTCTTCAGTTTCTCCCATTTCCAAGTTCTGTTCTCTCTTCTTATATGGTCTTTAGACATCATCTGATTGACTAGAACTCAGGCACATACCATTGGCTCTGGTCTTAGCAACTCCTCTTAGGGCCCTGAGGGCTTCACACCTCTCTCAAGCTAGCAAACTAGTTTGCTAACTAGCCTGGGGCCTCACATATAATTAGTGAAAGGGTGTGGACCTGTCTCTAATCAGACCTCCCTTTGTTGGCCCCACTAGAAGCCCTGCCTGAAGCCTATTCAATGATGGGTGGGAAAGATCTTTTCACATACTGATTGGCTTTACAATTACCAGCATCAAAATGAAAAGGGTGAATTCACCACCAAAGAAGAAGAAATTAAAGCATTAGGAACTATTTTGCCTAACTATAAGCCAATAACTGTGACAACGTAAGTGAAATAGATGAATATTTTTATAACTATAAGTTGCCCGGATTAACAGAAGAGGAAATAAACTGCTTAAAGACCCTTATTTCAGAAAAAGAAATTGAACAAGTGATCAATGAATTACTTAAGAAAAAATCTCCTAGGCCAAATGGATTTACAAAGGAATTCTACCAAACATTTAAAGAAAAATTGATTCCAATACCATATAAACTATTTTCAAAAATAGGCAGAGTCCTACCAAATTCCATTTATGACACAAATATGGTGCTGCTACCTAAATAGGGAAGAGCCAAAACAGAAAGAAAATTGTAGGCGAATTTCTCTAATGAATATTGATGCAAAATTTTAAAATAAAATATTAGCAAAGAGATTTATCATGAGGATGATATACTATGACCAGGCGGGATTTACACTAGGAATACAAAGCTGGTTCAGTATTAGGAAAACTATCAGCATAATCTATCATATCAATAGCAAAACCAATAGAAATCATATTTTTATCTCAATAGATGCAGAAAAAGTTTTTGACAAATTACAGCACGCATTCCTATTAAAAACACTAGGGAGCATAAAAATAAATGGACCTTTCCTTAAATTTATAAATAGTATCTATCTAAAACCATCAGTAATCATTATATATAATGGGATTAAGCTAGAAACCTTCCCAATATGATCAGCGGTGAAACAAGGATGTCCATTACCACCACTATAATTCAATATTGTACTAGAAATATTAGTTTTAGCAATAAGAGAAGAAAAATAAATTGAAGTAATTAGAATAGACAATGAGGAAACAAAACTATCGCTCTTTGCAGATGTTATGATGGCATACTTAGAGAATCAACTTAAAAACTACTTGAAATAATTACCAACTTTAGCGAAGTTGCGGGATGTAAAATAAACCCAGATAAATCATCAGCATTTCTATATATTACCAACAAAGCCCAACAGCAAGAGATAGAGATATTCCATTTAAAATAAGTGTAGACAATATAAAATATTTGGGAGTCTCCTTGCCAAGACAAACTCAGGAACTATATGAACACAATTACAAAACAGTTTTCACATAAAGTCAGATCTAAACAGTTGGAAAAATACAATTGCTCATGGATAGGCTGAGCTAAGATAATAAAAATGACAATTCCACCTAAATTAATTTACTTATTCGGTGTCATACCAATCAAACGACCAAGAAATATTTTATAGAGCCAGAAAAAAAAATAACAAAATTCATCTGGAAGAACAAAAGGTCAAGAATATCAAGGGAATTAATTTTTAAAAATGCAAAGGAAGGTGTCCTGGCCATACCAGATCTAAAACTGTATTATAAAACAGCAATCATCAAAACTATTCAGTACTGGCTAAGAAATAGAATGGTATATTCATAGACTAGATTACATACACAAGACACACAGTAAATGACTCTAGTAATCTATGGTTTGATAAACCCAAAGGCTCCGGCTTCTAGGATAAGAACTCACTATTTGACAAAAGCTGCTGGGAAAACTAGAAAAAGCATAGCAGAAACTAGGCATAGACCAACATCTCACACCATATATCAAGATAAAGTCAAAATGGGTATATGATTTAGACATAAAGGGTGATACCATAAGCAAATTAGGAGAGCAAGAAATAGTCAGATCTATGGAGAAAGAAAGAATTTATGACCAAACAAGGGATGGAGGACATTAAGAAATGCAAAATGGATGGTTTTGATTACATTAAATTAAAAAGGTTTTGCACAAATAAAGCCAATGCAACCAAGGTTAGAAGTAAAGCAGAAAGATGGAAAACAATTTTTACAGCAAGTATTTCTGATAAAGGCCTCATTTCTCAAATATATAGAGAACTGAGTCAAATTTACATGAATACCAGTCATTCCCCAATAGATAAATGGTCAAAGGAAGTGAACAGGCAGTTTTCAGATAAAGAAATTAAAGCTATCTATGGTCATATGAAAAAATGCTCTAAATCATCATTGATTAGAGAAATGAAAATTAAAACAACTCTGAGGTACCACCTCATACCTATCAAACTGGCTAATATAACAGAAAAGGAAAATGCTAAATGTTGAAGATGTGGGAAAGTTGGAACACGAAGATATTGTTGGTAGAGTTGTGAACTGATCCAAGCATTTTGGATAGCAATTTGGAACTATGCCCAAAAAGCAATCAAACTGTGTATACCCTTTGATCCAGCAATACCACTACTAGGTATGTATCCCAAAGAGAAAATGACCTACATGTACAAAAATATTTATAGCAGCTCTTTTTGTGGTGACAAAGAATTGGAGATTGAAGGGATGCACATCAATTGGGGGATGGCTGAACAAGTTGTGGTATTATGAATGTAATGGAATATTATTGTGGTGTAAGAAATGATGATCAGGCAGATTTCAGAAAAACCTAGAAAGACTTACATGAACTGATGCTGAATGAAATGAGCAGAACCAGGAGAACATTGTGCACAGTAACAGCAACATTGTGAGATGATTTACTATGATTGACTTAGCTCTTCTCAGCAATACAGTGATCCAAGACAATTCCAAAAGACTTGTGATGGAAAATGTTATCCACATCAGAGAAAGAACTATGGAGTCTGAATACAAATCAAAGAATACTATTTTCATTTTTTTTCATGGTTTTTGCTTTTTGTTCTCCTTTCACAACATGACTAATGTGGCAATATGTTTATATGACTGCACATGTATAACCTATGTGCTTGCTGTCTTGGGGAGGGGGAATTAGAGGGAGAAAAATTTAGAACTCCAAATTTTATAAAAAATGAATGTTAAAAACTATCTTTACATGTAACTGGAAAAAATAAAATACTATTTCCAAGAAAAAAAAGCAAAGAAAAAAGAAAAATCAATGTGGAGCAAACCTGTCAGGAGCCTGGTGTTAAATTCAGGTATCTGTCAAAGGAAACTTTGAAGCAGTTGTCATTTACAGAGGGGAAACACCACTGGAGTCTTATCTTCATTAGCTGTTTTCCTTGCAAAATTTCTAGCATGAACTCAGCATAGTTTCTCACTTGACTTTCAACCTCATGGCCCTTTGCCTTGCCAACTATTATTTTCTTTGAGGCCTTTCACACTCCACCCACAAAAAAATTTTTTTTTCAGAACAGTTTACTCATGCTGCTTCTCATCACTTTTAGTTTGCAACTCTGGTGTTTTATTTTTAAAGGTCAATAGGCTTCAGAAGTACCTAGAAGACTACAGTGAGGTTTCAGTAATAGGAAGCTAACCAGGCTGCTGCTGCCCAGATTCCCCTGTGGATGTTTTCCCATACAATCTTCTAGGACAGGATGTCAGTCCAGTCTTAATGTTGAGGGCAGGAATTACCTTTTGCATCTTTTTGTATCCCCATTGCTTAGTACAGTGCCTGGTACAATGCTAGGCATTTACTAAATGTTTGATTGAATGTCCCAGGGCTCAAAGGTTACACTATACCAACTCCCTTCTCTGCTCTCGCTTGCTCCCAAGTGCAGCCCCCAAAGAATCACTACTCATCACAATCTAATTTGGCAGACACAGATAAGGACTGAAAACCTTTCCCTTTCTTCTCTATTCCTTGTCAGATAAGGAAAGGAGAAAGTCAGCTAAGAGGACTGCTGTTCACGCACCGAGAACGATTATTTCCTCTAGAGGCGGGGATGGGACTGGGGGAAAAAGCAGCAGTTCCCAAGTGATAGGAGAACACAGGTGTTTCTGCCGCAATCGCTCCTCAGACCCATAAAACCACCCACTTCAGACCAGCTGCAAAGCTTCTCCTTCCGGAGTAATCGTTCTCCATCAGCAAGCCCTCTCCCCCACCTTTCCAGCCTAGTGTGCAGGCGAGAGGGAGACTCTTCACGCCTGAGGGTGCTACCTTACTGTGAAGAGAACCTATCGATCGCAGGAGAGCAAATGCTTCCTCTTTGAAACCCACAAACCAAGCAGGACAGAACGTGCTCTTTTCTACCGCCCAGGCTCCACCAGCCCTAACGGTGAGGAATCCATCTCTCCAGGTTTTCGTGGCCTCTCGGAGGGAAAGGCTGGAGAAACTGACAGAACTGGGCTTTTACGCGGGAACTAAACCGGGAAAGGGATGGGGGAGTGTACGGAAGGGAGGGAGGGAAGAAGGATAGGCGCGAAGCCAACGTGGGGCGATGGCTTGGGTCTCCCTGGTCACGCCGTATCCTAGCTGTCCAGCACGCAATTTTCCCTGCTAGGTTCACCCACCTTACTGGGAACCCACATGAAACTAACCGGCAGATTTGGTTTGTTGCGAGACGGGCAACCCGGGACGCTCTAAGAGGTGGCTTTTGTACACAAATGATAGTTTAGCATTTCTTTAGAGATGTAAGGTTTTCAAAGCCATACAGACAGACACACAGATGCCAGCAGGGCACTATATTTGAGGGTAATCATTGCATGCATTGGGGACAGTCAGACCAACTCCCTGGGGACCACTCTTTAAACAAAGGTATCTCTAAGACGATTCTTTGTGATTAGAGAGGAAACTCGAGGGCGGGGGGGGGGGGGGGGGGGGGGCGGGGAAGGGACAATTGTAGCTTTCCCTCCCTGCTAGGTGCTTACGTTCTAAAGGAATTCTCTGGCGTGGGATTACAACTGCACCGCTAGGGACTAACAATGGAGCCCCATTGTTCTCCTGGAGTGTTCCCTATACGGTATAAATGAATCCCCTCCAGCTCGGGGACAAAACTTGCTGGCTCCCCCCCTTCTCCTCACCTAGGGCTCAGGGGGGCGACCACTTGACCCTGGTAACTGCGGGACGTAGCCCAGGTGAAGTGTGCTTGGCTCTGAGGCTGCTTTCCCCAACGCTCCTCCCATCTTCTTCCTGGTCCCTCCCCTTCTCCGCGCTGCCTCCACCCATTTCAGGTTCTGTCCCCTGTGTTGGAGGCGAAGCTCCCTCAGTCTCCCTCCCACCTTTTCCCTCTTGGCCTCGGCAATAACTACTAGAGGGCTGTGCTGTCTCTCGTCCGCGCGGCTTGTGGGAGTGGGCGAGCCCCGGCAGCTTTGGAGGACGACGCGATAAACTCGGTGCCAACTGCCACCATCCTATACCTCCACCTTCCGCTCGGTGCCTGTCTCTCAGAGGGTGAAAGCAAGCGAGACAGTGGCACTGGTTCTCTATAGCAATTGCGGCTACAGGGGAGGTAGCGACCTCCGCAGCCAAGCCGGGAGTGAGCTTGGGGGCTGCGGGGCTGCTGGCTGGGGGCTGCCGGCTGCCAGTCCCAAGGGGCCGCGGCAGCTGGGCGGGGTAGCCAGATTCAGAAGCCGAGACCGGGAGCTCAGCCGGTGGCTGTGGATCACCAGGACAGACAGCTCGTAAGTTGCTTCCAAGCTCACCACCCTTTTTTCCTTAACGTCCACAGGGATCCGAAGCTGCGGTGTCGGGTTCCGGCTGCTGCTTGGCTTGCCTGGGGGTGGGGAGGGTGGGAGTGGGATTCTCTTTGCATGAGAGGGTTGTAAAGCTCAGATCTTAGGGAGGAGAGCTGAAAAAATAACGTTACCAAAGGGATCACAGTCTCCAGTGGTCCTGGAAGGACGCAAGGGGGCATAAAGCAGCTTGGCCGGGTAGGTTTGAAGGCGTTAAGCCAGAGAGCTATATGATTTGTGCCCACCAGTTTTCAGGGTGCGGCTGCCTGGTACAATGCACTCTCGTCGGGCTGGGGACAGAACCATTCTTGGATGCCCATTGTGTTTTCTGGTTTGGTAACAGCACCACACATGACTGTGAGGTTCTCTCTGGGCCAAGGGCACTGGGTAGAAAACTGCAGACTCCCACTGTGCCCTGTGATCTAGAGTTGGCATTGCAGCTATTGTATCCTCCCCGAGAGAGAGGGAATTCAGCCTGGTGCTCTAACCTGCTGGCTAGAGAGCTGAATTGTGCTTTTGAAAACTGGTTTCTGAACAGCTGAAGCAATTTGAAAGACTCCCCCTCCCCCCGAAACTTCTAAGTGGCTTGTCTTAGAGGACCATCACTCAGATGGAGAGTCGAGTTGATCTAATTAGAGCCATTTACTGAGGAGGGATTATTATACCGGCTCTCTTCTCCTCCATACACTCCCCCTTCCTGCTTTGAGAGGCATGTGTTTCATCATAAAAATAGAAAGGAGCATATTTTTTTGGCAGGACGTCCTTCTTACTGCTCGGTACGGAAGGGGTCAGTTTAAAAATAAATACATACTTGAATGTTACATTACCTAACCAGACTGAGATTGTGACTTTAGGCTACAGTGTAAAGGAAGATCAAAGCCAAGAATACAGCTGTGTTGAAAAGCGCAAAACCCCCATACTCCAGGGCTCTGCTGACAGCCAAGCCGTTCCATTTGACTTTAAGACAAAGCAAAACAAGAAACAGTAAGCTAATGGATTAAAATGCCGCTCCAGCAGCAGCAACAGCGCTGTTTAGAATCATGAAACCGCTAGGTCCTGATATATTGAGGTGAACAGGGTGCTTTGTGTGCACCCAATGGAGGAAGATTCTAGGAGGAAGGAGCTAGGCGAATGTTAGCTAAGCAGGCGCACAAAGCTCAGAGGTCTCCTAAGTCAGTGAAGAATTTTCTTTTGGGTGCTATCTATAAAGCAATCAGTGAGAGATCTCCTCCCTTTTAATAAGAGGAAGTCCTAACACCACAGGAAGACAAAGGCAGCTGCTGAAGGTTCTGTAGTAAAGAATCGATGACAGATTTCTTGGTGTCTCAGAGGTCCAGAGTAATGACTTGAAAGAAATAGACGTCTAACATTTTTTTTGTGAAAGTGCTTTCACTCAGCAGTCAGAGAAAAGGTACTTCTCTTCCTCCTTCATTTTTGGAGGGGTTGGTCAATTAGTTAGCAAGTAAGCATTGCTTAAGTATCTGCTAGATGTTCAGGATTCCAAGACAAAAACAACAAAAGAAATCCAACTTAGTACCTCCCCTCAGGGAACTTATGTTCCATGATGAAAAACATGGGGTGCTAGAGAGAATTTTTTCTTGAGAACTTAAGCAAAAAGAATTTATTCAATTCCTGTATTTCAGGCACAGTGCTAGGCATCGGGAAAGGTCTTTCATGGAAGGAGGTACTTAAGGTGATCTTTGAAGAGAGCTAGGGATTTCAAGCAGCAGAAGTGAGGAAGGCCCTACTGAACTCTGATTCCACTGGTAATTGTGATAGATTATCACTCCTGATTAAAAAAAAAAAAAGAGGCCATGCAGGCTTTTATTCAAATGTGTAGATAATAAACTTTCTGAATACATTTTAAAAACCTAAAGCTAAGATAGGGAAGCTACGTAATTTTTGGAGCTGATACATTTTTAGAAAATGATAGAGAACTTTGTATTCATATACTCTATATTAGTAGTTTCTTCATTATGTATCCTGGCAAATGTAGGTTTCCCAACAGGTCCCAACACCTGCTGAATCTACTACTCAATTCCAGGTTAACATCTATCCTAGGTGCAGAGATTTCACAACAAATGTCGGAATGGATGAGTTTCTATCATTCTTGGGGTACAATCAACTTATTAATTTAAAAAGTAAGATGTCATATTCTACGTACAACAGTCAGGAGAGAAGATCAATTCTGTTCCCTCCCCCCCAAAAAAATCCCTGATGATTGAAATAGTATTTTATATCCTAGTTCAATTCAGAGAGAGTCAGCCAGAGTGCTATTTAGGGGTTTTTCAAGGTCTTTTTATAATAAATTTACATGTGATACAAGATGAATAAACATTCAGTCTTTAAAAATCCTGCAGAAGGGCCTCACGTAAGTTGAATCGCCTATCTGCAATGCAGTCTTTTCTTTAATGTGGTATTTGGTTTTACATCCAGTATATTCCTAAAAGCAACTCTTCTTGCTGACGAAGCCCATGGTGTTAGCCAGCTTTGCCGATAGAGTTGTTTTAACTTTTCCTCCAGAAGTTTTTACCAGACCACAGAACTTTCACAAGCTCATCTGACACTTGTCAGCCATAGCAGTGATGCAGCAGATGGCAATGTGAAGGAGGACGAGGGAAGTACAGGACCACTGTTCTGGATTGTATCTTCCATTGTAACTTAAATTGTGGCTTGAGTCTGGTTTCATTTAGGCCTAGCCCAATTTCTTTCTGGCCATCACTCAGTGGGCCTGTTCCTGTTTTTTCAAGGAAGGAACAAGAACTTAAAACTATATTTAACTGTATTACTTTAAAAAAAAATACAACCTCTGTTAGATCAGCCACTAAATCTTCTTGCCAAGTATTGAATTCTTGGAATTCTCCAAAAATGTCCTAGCATAAGAATCTAGTCTAGCATTAATGGTGGGGGGATATTTTAGACATAGTTTAAATGGAATTACAACATTGTTCTGACAGCAGTATTACAAGTACACCAATTTTTATAGGAAGCAAAGTGAGATGGTGGAAAAGGTCAGAGGGCTGGGTTCAAATCCCATCTTTGCTATAATCTTGACAGTGGAAAAGGTCAGAGGGCTGGGTTCAAATCCTATCTTTGCTATAATCTTGGTCATGTTTACCTTTCTTGGCCCTAGTTTCTTAGTCTATAGAACAAAGGAAGTTGGACCTCTTATGGTTCCTTCTATCTCTAAATCTATTCTAATACTATTATCTCTTTTGGTTTTCAAAAGATAGCTTATAAGCTTAGTCAACAAGAGTTTATTAAATGCTTAGTAAGTGGCTCAGTGGATTGAGTGCTAGGACTGGAGTCTTGAAGACCTGAGTTCAAATCTGAATTCTGATACTTGCTTAGCTGTATGACCCTGGGCAAGTCACTTAAATTCTGTTTGCCTTAATCTACTGAAGAAGGAAATGACAAATAGATTGGGTATCTTTGCCTAGAAAACCCAACAGACAGCATTGGTATGTTATGGTCACGAAGAGTTGGACATGAACAACAACAACAATATGCCAAGCTCTGACCTAAACTCTGGAGTTATAAAGAAAGTTTCTGCCCTCAAGGAGCTTAATTAGAGCAAAGCTACTGCTCAGTCCTTTTTGTCTTGCCTGACTCTCAGTGACCTCAATTTGGCGTTTTCTTGACAAAGAATTGTCGTGACGTGATTTGCCATTTCCTCCTCCAGCTTATTTTACAGATGAGGAACTGAGGCAAACAGGGTTAAGTGACTTGCCCAGGGTCACACAGCTAGTAAGTTTCTGAGGCCAGATTTGAACACATGAAGATGAGTCTTCCCTGATTTCAAGCTCCATGCTCTATTCAATGTACCACCTACCAACCCACACAGGGTAAGCAATAAAACTAGAGGGAAGTAAGGGAGACCTGTTAGTGCTGAGATAGACTTCCCCAGTGCAGGCACAGTAATCTGTGGTAAAGGTATAGAAAAGGATTGTAGTTATGGACCACTGAATAAGAGATCTAGTTATGCCACCCACTCGTATTATTTAAGCTTCTGGCTATGAACCTATCGCTCTCCTCCATTACCTTGTGCTAAATGAGAGTAATAGTTACCAGTCTTAGGCAACGTGGTATGGATTGGTTAGTTAGTAACTGTAAAATACCATGTAAATGTCTTTCTTGTGGATGTGGGAAGCTTACAGTATGATGAGATGGATCAGGACAATAGAGAAAATGAAGAGCAGTAGAAATGATGGATTTGGAAAGGGTACCATGCTGTGACTAAGAACAAGGACACTTAGGGGAATTCTATCAGAGACAGCATCTTAGATCTCAGGGACAAGGCTGACTCCTTTTCAAAACCAAGAAAGCAAGGGGAAGTAGTTTTCTTGGAATTAAACAAACAAGTCTGTAAAAAGAGCTAGAAATAGCTGTTCTGCAGATGTTTCTGTCAGATATTTGACTCCCAAGATAAGATGCTGTATGAGGAAGAATGGAGAGCAACTCACTGACACACCATCCTTTAGATATTACAATAGATAAATGCCACAAAACTGGCTAGATAAGAGGCTGGTGTGAAAGATACAGCAAGAAGTCCTTTGAAACTCGGAGAATTAGACTGGATAACCCTAGTGGTCTGTAAAAAGAGCTAGAAATAACTCTTCTGCAGATGTTTCTGTCAGATGTTTGACTCCCAAGATAAGATGCTGTATGAGGAAGAATGGAGAGCAACTCACTGACACATCATCCTTTAGATATTACAATAGATAAATGCCACAAAACTGGCTAGATAAGAGGCTGGTGTGAAAGATACAGCGAGAAGTCCTTTGAAACTCAGAGAACTAGACTGTGATTAGCAGTGGGACTCTACAAAAGCAGGCCATGGTTATATAGTAGAGTAACAATTTAAAAGCAGCTATGCTGCCTTTGGAAAGGAATGGAAAAAGTCAATGGAGCTGTCCAGCCCTATTTGGATACTTTAGTTCTTTCTATTCCAATAAGAGAGAGAGACACAGAGGGAGAGAGAGAGAGAGAGAGAGAGAGAGAGAGAGAGAGAGAGAGAGAGAGAGAGAGAGAGAGAGAGAGAGAGTTACCTAATGTAATTAGTTCAATAGTATTCTAAGAGGTATTCTTTCCCTTTAAGAATGCCTTGATGTGTCTGCCTTCAATGAACTCCAACAACAACTAAGATTTCACTATATACCGTGTACCAAGTGCCATATATTTGGTACTTCTGGGTGAATTTGGGTAAGGCTTACAAGCTTTTCCATTTTTCAAAACACAGATTACAGAGATTAAATGGAAAAGTTGACTTTCAGAAATAAAGCAAATGGTTTTCACTAGAGAGAACGGATGGTGTTTACTAATACCTAGTATTTGCTGTTATTGGGTATATATGAGTTCCAAAGAAAGCCACAGATCTTAGGTTTAAGTGAAAAAGAAAGGGATTTTTAAGTTTATTGTTGTTTAATACATGTGTTTAAATTTTCTTTGGGATTGGCTGTCATCTGGTTTTGGAGTCTTCATTTAACAATGGTGCCCAGGAGCAATGATCTGGTACATTAATATATTAATAGGAATCTACAAATATTTTAGCAACTAATTACTACAAGATGTACAATAGGGAGCCACACGATAGATTCTGGTCAATACCCAGAAATATTTGTATTCAACAAAGCTAGCAAGTGGCTCAAAGGTGGTAGGGGCCCTGGAGTCCTAAAACTTAGGGTCTAGTCTCAGATTTGTTGTAGGGCCAAGGCACTTAATTTCTTGGAGGCTCAGTTTCTCACCTGGTAAATAAGTAGTTGCATTAGATTTCTAAGATCCATATAATTTTAAAATCCTCTGATTTCCAGTTTCAGGAAAACTTAGGCCTGTTGAGATTTCATATAGTAAGATTAAATAAAGATTAAGTAGCATGTAGACACTTGTGTGGACAAATAAACATATATAGCTTTTGTAAAAGCTAAATAAAGTAAATGCGGACAATAACAGTGTAAAGTGGCTATTTGGATAGCCTATAGTGCTATTAAAATGCACTTTGAAGCTTATTTGAATCATAAAAAAAAACAATAAATACTTGAATGCTTCAACTGGTCTATTACTTAAGCACTGGGCATGTTCTATCCATCGGTATGTCTCAGAACTTATCTGTGCCTCTTTTTTTCCCCTGTCTCCTGCAATTCTTGGTCATTGCCTTTTGGTTAGTGTGCTGTGGGCTTTCTTGAGGCCTTTATACATTCCTTGGGTATGAGGGTAACCCTTGGTCTGTCAGTCTGTTGATTCTCTCTTTTGCTACATGCCCAGCTCCAGTTATAATCATCCATTTCCTCATATTTTTATGTCAATTATTGTGCATTTTTAGAAACATGCGTCACTCATGTGTGCCCACTGTGCATCTCTCCATCACTCCTTGAGTCATCCATAACTCTGATTCTTTGGAGAATTCCAAGTTTTGCAATCATCCAACAACATTTGCATTTTTTTTTAAAAAAAGGATGGACTTTTTAAAAAATTTTATTTCAATTTTATTGCTAGCTTTTGCTTTTGCATCACATTCATTAACAAATAAAATCCTCCCCACTTCTCTGTCCTAAAAGGATGGACTTTTGTGCTGGAAAACAGTTTTGTTGTGGTGGTGGTGATAGTTCAGCTGAGGCTGACTCTCTGTGAGCCCATTTGGGGTTTGCTTGGCAAAGATACTTCAGTGGTTTGCCATTTCCTTCAACTCATTATCACAGATGAGGAACTGAGGCAAACAGGGCTAAGTGACTTGCCCAGGGTGTTCACAGTTAGTAAGTGTATGAGGCCAGATTTGAACTCAGGAGGATGAGTCTTCCTGACTTCAGGCCAGGCATTCTCTCTTCTTTGCCATCTAGCTACTCCTGTAAACAGCTTAGCATCTTTGAAAATGCTGTACAGTTTTCCCAAATTAAACTCTGCCTACTCTTAACCTTCTAAATTCTGGACCTAACTTATTTTCCATATACAGGACCTGTCCCACATATTTATAGATGAACTAATGCACTGGAATGTCCATGCTATGGCATGTGAATAATCTAGAAAAGAGGAATTTTTAATTCATTTGTTTATTCCCATAATGATGGTGCATAATCGTGGCTCTCCTTGAGAACACCTAATAAGCAGGAGACTTGATGTACCACTACAGTATCATCTGAATATAGTAGCATCTGGAGGGTTGGCTGCACCATTCAAAGGGAATCCTTCCACTTGGACTGTTCTTCATGCAATGGCAAACACCTCCTGTTTCATTTCTCCCTCAGCATTATTAATCAGACTAACATTGAATAGTTTTTTCTGTGGTTACATTTATCAGTGAACATTTTAAGAATTTACCATATATCTGAGAGATTCTTTGTTGGAAGGGAAGGCTTTCAGACTTTGTTTGACTCTTTTATTTTACTTTATATTGACTTCTAAGTCAAAAGTTTTTTTAAAAAATATAATAAACACAAGGGATATCTGTGTTCTCTATACTATTCATTGGTTGTGTGAGCATAAAAGATATGGTCTGCTGCCAAAAAACATTTGTAACCCTTCTCATCTTTTCCTCAAAGGTGCTCATGGTACATGTATAGGACATTCTTGTTATAAAATGATGAGAAAGCTAGTGGCATTGTGGGTAGATTGTTGGAATCAGGAAGACTTGAGATCAAATGTTGACTCAGACATTTACTAGCTATGTGACCCTAGGCAAATCACTTAACCTCATCTATAACATCAGGGTGGGTTGGACTCAGTGGTTTCTGAGGTCCCTTACAGCTCTAACCTATAATCCTATGAAAATCTTTGTGAGAAAGTGGGCTTAAGGATGCCCTCTGAATCAAAATTTTTGTGTTGTAATATCATCCATGTGTTTTTTTTCTGTTCTTTTTCTGTCTTCCCTTTTCGAATAAATCTTACAAAACAGCCCCCCAGAGCTATCAAAATATTGCCTTCCAAGCTGGATGTTTTCAGTGTCTGCAGTAGTCCAGCTGTTCTTCTGAATTTCATCTCCTACACATCTGGAACTAAGGTGTCAGGGTCCAAATGGGGGTAGACCCATTGTCACTGATAAAAACAGATGTTATAAAAATGTTGATGGGTGTATTTTCTTTCCACTTTGCTGTTTTCCTGACAATTGGTTTCATCTTTGAATGTTCTTGCGATGATGTGGCTTATTGGGCCTCCCATTGGGTCTTTTGTAGACTTGTTAATTCCACTGCTTTCCACTGTCTTTTAGCTCCCACCCTTTTGCTCCACAGGTTTTTTGTCAATGTTCAGTTGTTTCACTTGTGTCCAATGGAGTAGTTTGTCATTTCCTTCTCCAACTCATTTTACAGTTGAGGAAACTAAGGCAATCAGGGTTAAGTGATTTACCCAGAGGGATCACACAGCTAGTAAGTGTTTGAGGCCAGATTTGAACTCGGGAAGATGGGTCTTCCTGATTCCAGGCCCTGGTGCTTTACCCTCTGTATCACCTAGCTGCCTCTAAACTGGTACTTCTCATAACTACCATCTACTATTATACATCTAGTATATATAGTATATGTTTATACATATCTAGTATACTGTAATAATAGTATACATATTATTACAACATGTAAAATGTATATTATGATAGATGCATAATATTATACATCTATTTCCACTTGGCAAGATCAACATTTACAGACTATAGCAGTTTCTTTTCTCTTTTGGTATCCTTGTTATGACTACATTTCATCACTCAGACTTTCAGGAAATGATGATAAAGTTAATATATATTGGAATTTTTTCCCCCATTTTCCACTTTTTAGCATCAACAGCTCCCTTGAACAGATCTGGTTGAAGGTCCTGCAATTGTACTAAGTAGCTGGACATATTTATCCCTTATATTTTGTTGATGATTTTGACCTTTGTTCCAACTAGTTCATAGTCTGACCGCTTTCCTCCATCCTGCTTCCACAGACACAGTTGATTTTGCTAGGACTCACTTCAGCAACCAGTCATTGTTCAGTGAAAGCTGGGCCTTCTGAGTCTCTACCAAAAGCCCTTATGATAGATGAAGGTTCTGAACAGTTCACCACTCTTTGACCTCTTATGTCTCATGCCTGAGTCATCATTTCCCAGCATACTTTTCCCCATCTTCCACTGCACCCACTTTCACATTAAAGTCACCGACATTAATAGCTACATTGACCTGCTTTGAAGGATGTTGTCAGGTTAGTTGTAGAATTTCTATCTCTTCAGATAAGCTACAATTACCCTTATGGTTGTCTTTTTGCTCATACTTATTGTGAGCAGAGCAAGATGAGATAATTAAGAACCTTCATGAAAATGTTTCTTATTGATTTTGGGAACAGGATGAAATCAATTCCTTTGTCTCTGTAAGAGAACTCATATTTTATCTTCCCATTTAGCTTCAACTGCCTTCTGTTTCTGGATTTTAATTATGAGAATATCAACATTAACAGGGTTCACTTTTCATACAGTGTGCAAACCAATATGCCAACAGTGGACATAATCTCACATTTAGACTACCCACAGTTAGGTTAGGGCAGTGTGATTATTTTTACCATTTCTCCCCTTTTACTCTGCTATTCATTATGAAAGGGGGTTCACAAAGGACTGGGGACCACTCGTCTTATTTCTTTATTTCATGAGAGTTGCCATCTCCAAAGAATCCCATTGGTTTTATTGGTGATGGTCCCCATGCTTAGCTGGTATATAATCCTTGTACAGCAGAATCTGTCTTGAAACACTTGGAGCATCGTAGAACTTGACAGAACTTCCCTGTCAAGCCCATTAGCATTGCCTTCAAGACACCGCAGTCATTCCTACATTAGTGAGGAAGTGGAGCAGGACTTTGTGGAGGAATATAATAGCTAATAATAAAATTTATGAAATTTGTCTACCAAATAGAACTATTATTTTGAAATCTTTTTTTTCATTTTTGGTTTTGCCAAGGACCAATCTGAATTTCAAAGTTAAATTCATAGGAGACAAGTTTCTGTGTAGAATCAATGTAGTATATAATAGAACCTCAAATTGGTGAGTCAACAGATCTGGCCCTTGTCTCATTTCTCCCACTATGTAAATGTGAGCAAGTCACATTCACCTCTCCCAGCCTTAGTTTCTTAGTCCGTAAAATGATGAAGTTGGACTGTGTACTTTCTAAGGCCCTTAGCAGAAGTAATATTATAATATTCAACTATTTTATGTCAAGGCCTATAAGCCAACCAGAGCGGATGCATTATCTGTTTCTTCCATTGAAATAGTCTTCTTTGAAGTTGTTATCTGGTGAGAACATGTCCCTGTCATTTATCAGGTTTCATGTAAGTATTGGACATCATTCATTTTAAATGCAGAAAAAGCAAAAACCTTTTCTGCCCTGGCCAGGCTATGGGACATTCAATTCCACTGAGACCACCAAGAGTTGATGTAGTCCTCATGATAATGTCTAAAGGAGGCGGGGGGGTACTCTCTCTAGCCAGCCGTCAGAACACTAACCCCAGCGAGCAGGATTTGGACCCACTGGAGTATTGTGCTGAAGAAGATAAGCATTGCTGGCTTTCTTGGTCACAGATGGTACCCCATACCTGAGCCAGTTATTTCAAATATGTTTGGCATTTTGATCATAAGGTGGGTTGGATTATCATTTGTCCGAGGATCTGTACAAATCTAACCCTAACTTCCCCTCTCCCCACCCCTTACTGGAAAAAACCGCCACCTCAAAGTGAGAGGCAACATAGAATAAATAATAATAGAAAACATTTACATAGCACTTACTAGGTGCCAGGCTCTGCTCTAAGCACTTTATTTGATCCTCACAACAATCCACTTACAGATGAGGAAATTGAGGCAAACAGAGGTTTGAGTGACTTAAGGTCATATCATATCATAAGAACATTAGTGCCTTCTTATCTACGTGAAGAGAAGGAATTAAGCATTTATCTAGCACTTACTGTGTGTGGAGCATGGCACTAAACACTTGTTATGAATATTATCTCATTTGATCATCACAACCACCCTGAATTTCAGTGATAATAAGACTCATAGCCTAAGGTTAGTCACCAAAAAAGTGTTAGAAAAGGTGCCTTAGACACAAAAATCTTTGAAGAAGTATTTTCTGTGGTAGCAAAGACCTAGAAGCAAAATAGATGCTCATCAACTAAGGAAGGACTAAGCAGAGTGTGGTACATGAGAGTAATGGAATACTAACTGTTCTGTGAGAAACTATGAATATAAATACAGAAAAGCATGGAAAGATTTATATGAACTGAGGCAAAGTGAGGCAGAGCCAAGACACAAAGACAATGACAACATAAACGGAAATAACAACCAACATAAAACAATGTAAACTGAATGTCACAAAATTATAAAGATCCAAGCTTGGTCCCTGAAAAGCTATGAGAAGACATCCCGCTGTTCTCCTCCCCTCCCCCTGTCCAGAGGTGAGTGTATCCATGTGTGTGGGACACTGCAAATAAGGTTGTGACCAAGGTCACAAAGCTACTAAGTGTCTCAGGCTGGATTTGAAATCAGGTCTTCCCAACTCCAGGTCCAGGGCTCTATCTACTGCATCATCCAGCTGCTGAAAACCCTGGACAGAGGGCCAGTTTATACTTACTACATCTGTGACTCTGAGCCTCAGTTCCCTCAACCGTAAGATGAAGGGACAGGAATAGATGGCCTTGTAAGATTTCTTCCAGCTCTAAAAGAAATAAATGATCCTATGAAATTGTGATGAGGGAAGTAGGTGGCATCTCTGTAACCATTTCCATGTCTTAGAAAGGACTCCAAGGTTAAGTGCATTCCAGAGTAGGTGGGAAGAAATAGAACTCCAGTTTAAGATGCTGCTTTATGGTCTTAATTTGTCTTTACTTTCTATTGTAACCTCATTTTTATGGAGGAGGAAAAGGGAGAGATCACTCTAGTGGTTAGTTAACTGGCAAAAACTGTCCTGGGCTTGGGTCTAGGTCTCCAAGTATTCTTACCGCTTTAAAGGCCTTAATCTATTCAGATCATTTGAACTAACACTGTTAAGTTACCACTTAGTTCCAAGTGTTGATATTTCTAGAAGACAAATAGAAACAGACTTTATGCTCAGTGAGCTTACTTGACTTTAAGTCTAAATAAAACTGTTCACGTGATAAAGGGAGAGAGGGAGAGTGTTTCCATTTGGGGGTTGGATCCCCAAGATGAGAAAGATTAAACCCAATTCTATCCTACAACTGTATTACCTGACTTGTTTTTAAATCTGTCTTGGGGAATAATCAATCAACTTTGACCTAAGACTCTAGAATCTTGGAGCTGGAAGGAACCTTACCAGTCACCACCCTAGTCCAATATCCTTCTCTGCAGAAATCTCATCCTCAACATGTCTGACTCTTGAAATTTTTCTCCATTGGCAAGTACCTTACTTTTGAAGATGATTCCATCATTGTATAGGGTTGGCTGTAAGGAAGTCCTTCCTTGGAAAGAAGGAAGGGAATAACCATTTATGAATTAAGTGCCTACTGTGTGTCAGGCTCATTTGAGATTCACAACAACCCTTTGAAGTAAATGCCATCATTATCCCCATTTTACAGTTGAGGAAACTGAGAAAGACAGGAGGTTGTGACTTGCCCAGGGTCACACAGCTAATGAGTGTCTAAGGTAAATTTGAACTCAGGTCTTCCATTCTTCAAGTCAAGTGCCCTGTCTACTGCACCACCTCATGGTAATACTAAATCTACCCTGTCCAGAACCCCCAGAGAAATAGAATCCTTCTTGGATGCGAAAATCCTTTGTATATTTGAATCATGGAATTAAAAAGTCTGAAGGGACTTCTGAGGCATCTAGTCTAATTTGTACTTGAAAAATACTTGAGAGCAGAGACTATTTTTGCCTTTCTTTGTATCTTCCTTTAGCCCACTGTGCGGCTCATTGTGTTTGTTCTTCGTTTTCGAAGAGGACAATGGCATCAGAGAAATGGTGACATGACTTGCAGTTGACTTTGATTTGAGTGAGGGAGGGCTGTGCAAGATTCCCAGTCTCACTTCCTCCTCCAGAGCCATCTGGGTCCAGTGACCAGATATTCATCAGGATGGCTGGAGATGACCCAGGATGCAATAGGGGACCCTGGCCCTTTTAGGTTTAGACCTTTTTGTGTACTCACTTAGAGTGAGGTAAGGCCCATTTAGTGAATAGGCCTCTTTAAGAGGTGAGTCAAAGGATGGCCCCTTTAATTAGAAAAGAGAAAAAAAAAATCAAGCTGGGAGGGGAAGACCCTCAGAGTTGCTGTTCCAAAGAGAAACAGTTACCATTGATATTCACTCAAAGGCTGGAGGGCCCAAAATACATCCCTTAAGTGGAGCTTGGGCAGGGACCTATTGTGTTCCAATCTCTGAGCTTCAGAGTGAAGTGGGCTTAAGGTTTTGAGAAAGAAAGAAAGAAAGGAAAAAAGAAATAAAGAAAGGGAGGAAGGGAGGAAAGAATGAAAAGAAGAGAGAAATCTAGCCAGTAAACCCCAAGTTAAGTGGGCAGCTTCTGGCCATCAAAACTTACCATGCTCTGGCGAGAAGAAAGAGGACAGGGAGAGGGAGAAGACGAGCTAAGTTACCCAACTAGCTGGGTCCCCTTTCAGGCAGCTTGGTCTACTCACAGGTTGTGTTTGTCCTTCGTTTTCGAAGAGGACCATGACATCAGGAAAATGATGGCATTACTTGGCAGTTGACTTTGATTTGAGTGAGGGAGGGCCGTGCAAGGTCACCAGCCTCACTTTCTCCTCCAGAGCCTAGTGATCTAGTGACCAGATAGTCATCAGGATGACTGGAGATGACCCAGGATGATAGGGGAGACCCTGGGCCTTATTATACTCATTGACTATTGGAACAAGAATCATTTCTATAGCATCTGTAGCATCTGTAGCAAGCACCCAATCTGTCACCCAGCTCAAAGAACTAAAATGAAGGGGGGAAAAAGCAGCACATTCTTTCAGGTAACTAATTGTTAGGATGTTTTAACTTTCATTAAACTTAATTGGCTTCTCAGCAGCTAATACTCATTTCTCCTAATTTAGTCCCCTAGAGAAAGGAGAGGAAGCCTTCCTCCACCTAACAGCCCTAAAGATGGTTTTCATACTTGACTCTCGGTAGACTTTTCCCTGTGCTAACCATCTCAGATTTAATAATAAGAAATTATGCTATGCTGCCTATTTTCTTTCTTCAGCTAGACTTCATCGCAAATCTAGTACATATAAGAGAGAATATTTACTTGGCTTTCCCTCTCTTCTCTATCCCAGCTCTATAATGGAGTAGTCATTTACCCCCAAGGTTCTTGTCATGTCTTCTCCCACATCTCATTCCTCCTTGTGGGTTCCAATCAGGTTCAGAATAGCAGTTCCATTTGCTGTTTGCTTCACCTTTCTAAGAATGACAGCACGTTGTTTAGTGATTCTGATTTTGGCAGAGGGAGCTTCAGCAGATGTCCCCTATCACCATAGTCTCATAATTCCATGCCAGGTTTGTGATCTGTTTCTAGAACTCTGATTCCAGTTCCTCCTTCTGTCTTGGTCATCTGTAGTATGTCCCCATGACCGAATTGCTTCTGTTAGTCTCGACATTAACACATTCTGGCTGTGTGACCCTGGGCAAGTTATCCACCCTCTTAGGGCTCCTGGCAACTCTCTTTAGACTCTCATCCAGAGGAACAGTTTTCTCCCTCCCCTTCCTTTGTTTGCTTTAAAGCCTTCCTGATCAAGTTTACAAGAGTCCAGCCAGGCTTGTCTCCCTAACCTTTTTTGTGAGCAATCCATCCCTGGCCAGGAAACTTGGGTTATGATATTTTAAGTCGGGGTCTTGAAACCCAAATGCTGTTCTCAGACACCTTTTTGGTCATCTGTTCATTTTCCAAATCCTTTTCTCTTTTGAATCCCCTATGTTCAAATGGCTGTGTGTTTAAAAACACACATGCCCATAATGTCTTAAGTTTTTTGTCTTGGTAGGATTTTCATAATACTTAGCGATGCTTTCTAGGTTATTTATAGTAGCATTTTCACCACCTCAAAAAATAACCAGAAATGAATAATCATTACGTTTAATGAGTTTAGAGGAAATGTTGCCCTGGCTAGGGTAAGTATTACAGGAAGACAGACTTTCCTATTGTTTAGTTCCAGTTGACAAATAGCCGCCTCAATGCCCTTAGGAAGTTCCCATCACCATTATTCACCCTTCTTCTGGTGATTCCTGGTTGAGCTCTCCACTGATGACACCTGTGCATCCTGTCATCATTTATCAGAGCCCTGGAAGCTGTTTCCTCTTCAGGTGTTCCAGCTCCTTCTGCTCCTAGAGCCACATCTCTATTGTTTAGCTCCAAATGAAGCCTGTGGATCTCTTCCCTGGTGGGCTCCCCCCCACCCCACCCCCATCCTCCTTAGACTTCTTGGAGTAGTGTCGGACTTAGAATCAGGAAAACCAGATTTTAAATACTGCTGTGGCCATTTATTAACTGGCCCTGTTAAGTCACTTGACCTCCCCAGCCTCAGTTTCTTCATTTGTAAAATGAAGATCGTAGTAGAATCTGTTTCACAGGGCTGTTGCGAGGATCATATGAGAAAATACATAAACCTCTTTACAAAGTCAAAGATGTATAAATGCTAGCTATCATCATCATTGTCTATATCACATTCCTCTATCCTCCAAACTCCTTATACAGGTTATAGAATGCCTCTTTTCATATCCTTTTAATTCTCTTTAGTTTCCTTGAAGTCTTTTTTTCATTCTTTCAAAGAGCACGTCATTCCTGCTGATCACCCAGATAATAGAAAGACGTTCCTCCTGCCTGTCCACTTTCTGCTCTAGGATTATGCTTTTCAGTATTACGTGAGTTATGATAATTTAATATATATAATGCTTGAAAAATTGCAGAACACTTTCCTGTGTGTATATATATATGTATGTGTGTATTTTATGTATATGTTTGTGTATATGTAGCATATGTGTGTGTGTGTGTGTGTGTGTGTGTGTGTGTGTCGAGTATGATATCTGTTTCGTGGGTGAAGAAACTAGGTTCTGAATTAAGTCATTTGCCCATGGTCATATAACTAGAATGAGGCTTCTTAATCTGGGGTTTGTGAACATACATGGGGTGGGGGTAGAGTCAAAATTACATATTGATTTTCACTAACCTCATGGACCCCTTGAGCAATCCAATGAAGACTCTGGACCTCTTCTCAGAAAAAACATTTTTAAATGCAGAAAATAACATACATAGGATTGCAAAGGAAACCAAGTATATTAAAAATGTTCATCAAAATATTTTTTAAAATTAATGTACCCCAAGTTAAGAACCCCTGCTCTAATCGAAATTTTAGGATTTCCTTTAATTATGAATTTTTTTAAAAAATGATTCTTTTGAGAAGGAGTCTACAAGCTTTACCAGACTACTCAAGGGGTCCATGACAAAAAATAAAAAGGTAAGAACCAATGAATTTGAGGACACAGAGGTGAATTTGGATATAGATCTTCTGACTCTAATCCAATGTAACTTCCCCCTTTCACCCTATTGCTTCATCTATGTATACATTGTATATATACGTGTGTACATATGTATGCATATGTGTGGACACATGTATAATGCATTACTTGATACTGACCAAGACACCCGTCTTTCTCATCTCTATTGTTACTAGTACATAGTTATTTTTTGGGGGGGTGTGTGTGTCTATATGTCTGTGTGAAGGGCTTAATTTCTCCTGTGTTCTCAGGTTTATAAAATGACCAAGAGATGCTTGTGTCAGAACTAGGCCTTTGATTGCTAGGGAGTGTACGAAGGTATGAAGTATTTTTCGGGTGCTGTCCAGGGGCAACAAAGAAAACTGGCAACAAGCACTGCCAGAAGGGCCCAAGGGTTTAGGGAGATAACAGGAGGGCAACGACAAAATGGCAGGAGGAGTCGGAGGTCCAGAACAGGGAGATCCCAGAGGCTGGGAAAAGAGCATCAGCTAAGCTTTTCCTGGAGCAGAAAGCAGGCCTAGAGAAGAGCAACAGAAGACCCAGCACTGACTGGAGCAGCCGGTGTGTGGGTGTTCTCTTTTACATGTTTGTATAAAAACTGGGACTATAAGGGGCAGATGGATTTCTAGAGGTAGAGGAAGTCTTCAGAGCTTTGCTATGGGGGTTTCTAAGAAATGTAGCAATTTTAGGAGGTTTTTTTTTTTTTTTGAGTTGTTTTCAGTCCTTGGTAACTGCATTTGGTATTTTCTTGGCAAAGATATTGCAGTGGTTCACCATTTCCTTCTGCAGTTCATTTTACAGATGAGGAAACTGAGGCAATCAGGGCTAAGTGACTTGTCTAAGGTCACACAGCTAGTAGAAGTCTGAGGCCAGACTTCAACTCAGGAAGATGATTCTTCCTGACCCCAGGCTTAGCACTCTATCCACTACACCACCTAAATTTTAGGAAATAGCACTTTTCCTCCCACCTTGGGAGGGACTGAGAATATAGTGAGGCTCCAGCCAGGTGTAGGTGCAGGAGTGTGATTAGTGGAATGATGTTCTACCACGCCAGAAGTATGTGGACTAATAGTTGAAACAGCAACAGGCAAAACTGATTATGGTACCATTGGTGGCAAAAGCTTACCCTATTCCATAAAATTACTTTTATAATTTCTGTTCCAGTAGTTGGAATATAATTTTGCCAGCTGGGTAAACCCAATTGATCTAACTGGTGTTGATCTGTGTGTTGCCTTATTTTTAAAAAGGAGGATGCAGTTGGGAGGAACAGTGTGTGGATATTGATGTACAGAGGTACAGAAAGGACCATGGTTTGAGCCCCAATCTCCAAAAGTTCCAGGCTTTCTCCTGGTCCTGGTTTAAAGGCTAAACAAACTAAGAAAGAATCTCAGTTTTGATTCACAGACTTGGGATATACCTCCCAAAAGGCTGAACTAAGCTGAATCTAGGATTTTCCTTTTAGCTCCTCAGGCCAAACTGAGTCACAGCATTATTTTGATACCTGGAACAGGGCTGAGTATCAGGTCTTGGGGCCTCAGTCATCCTCTCTCCTCCCTCAAGCATAGGTACAGTCATTGGTGACTAGAGATTAGAAACTATTTGGTGAGAGAAAAAAAAGTATGGCTGAACCTGGCTAGCAATGTCCATGTTCCAAAGGTGGGAGCCACAGGAGGGAAGGAGTTTCTTTTTTCTTTTTAGCTATCCATCTTACCTCAAGCATATACCCAGAGAGAGACAGCTTCCCAGGTCAAATTTTCTTTGGATTCTGGGTAGAGCCAAAAGCAGACACTTCTCCACTTAACACGACCTTGTGATGCTTTAAGGGGCCCAGGCATAAGGTTCCATTTTGGGGTTTGAGTCATGACAGTAAGAATATTTTCAATGTATTTCCAGAGATTTTGACACTACTGACCACTCTGTCCTTCTTTGGTCTCAGTAACACTCCTCTTTTGGTTCTCCTCCTTCCTAGCATTCCTCTTCAGTCTTTTTTTTTGTCTGTATCATCATCCATATGCCGACCCTAAAGCTCTGTCTTGGATCCTTTTCTTGTATCTTTTCCCCCATGCCTAAAAGCTCTACCTCCTCCAATATTACCCATCCTTTAGAGTTCAGCTCAATCCTTCTTCCATGAAGCCTATCCTGATAGTTCTAGTCAGGAATGGCCTTTGTCTATTCTAACTTCCTATAACACTTTGTACTTTTTTCTACATGTGTTATGTCTTATTACTAGACTCCTCTCCAAGCACTCAACAATCCAGTGACACTGGCCTTGCTGTTCCTTCAGACAAGATACTGAATTTCCCAACTCTAGGCCTTTTCCTGGATATCCCCAGTGCCTGGAATTCTCTTTCTCATTGTCTTCACTTCCTGGCTTCCTTCAAGTCTCAGCTAAAATACCACCTTTAAATGAAGCTATTCCCCATCCTCCTTAATGCTACTCCCTTCCCTCTGAGATTACCTCTAATTTATTCTGTTATCTTGCTTGTAGAAATATTCACAGTTTGCATGTTGTCTCCACCATTAAAAGTTAAGTGTTCTAAGGGCAAGGGTTGGGTTTTTTTTGTTTGTTTGTTTGTTTTTTTGCCTTTCTTTGTATGCTGAGCTTAACACTGTACTGACACATTGCTAGTGATCAGTAAACGCTTGTTGACTGAACCTGACTGAAAGCTTTATGAAGGCAGAAGCTGTTTCTTAGTTAAACTTTGTATCTTCCCTCAAGTTAGTGTGAGTAGTAAAAGTAAGGTTCTGCAAGGTGCGATCCCAGTGCTTTTAAGATTATAGGTGCATTTAATTGAATTGCTGGAGATGGGGGAGGAAAGGAGTGGAGGGAATATTTGTGAATTAAAATACTATTAATCCTTACTCAAAAAAAGGTTATTATGGTCTAGTCTGATGAGAAATTAGAATTGGGCAGCTAGGTGGCCCCGTGGGTAGAGCACTGGGCTTGGAGTCAGGAACATTCATCTTCCTGAGTTCAAATCTGTCCTTAGACACTATCTGTGTGACCCTGGGCAAGTCACTCAACCCTATTTGCCTTAGTTTCCTCATCTGTAAAATGAACTAGACAAGGAAACGGCAAACCACTTCAGTATCTTTGCCAAGAAAACCCCAGATGGGATCACAGAGTCAAGTACAACTGAAAAACAACAGCGAGAAATTCCCAAAGAGGAATGGGCAGAATAAATGACCTGTTGGCATTACGTTGCCGCTGTTTCAAGATATTCACAGTGTCAGTTACAGCAGAGGTTTTTAGCCTGGGGGCCCTGAACTTGCTTTTAAAAAATATTTTGTTAACCGTATTTCAAAAGAATTGGTTTTCTGTGTAATCCCATGTGTTTTATGTATTTAAAAAATTCTAAGGGCTCCATGGATTTCCCCAGACTGCCAAAGAGGTCTGACACACACAAAAAGGTTTAAACCCCTAATCTACCATTTGACAGTCCAGACCAGAGCCATTAATTATGGAAATCATTTAGGTCAGTGGTGTCAGACTCAAAAAGAAACAGCTGAATATTGACTTAACCACAAATTAACATGATTTATGTTTTATTGTATTTTATTTTATTAAACATTTCCCAATTACCTTTTTAATCTGGTTCCGGTTTAGCCTTACTTTGAAGCCTCTGTCCTACATCACTTTCTTCATTTAACAGATAAAGAAACTGAGGTTGAGAGGTTAAGTGGCTTTTCCCAAGGTCACACAAGTTGTTGTTGTTGTGTTTAATAAACCTAGGTTTAGTAACCTACTGTCTGAATCTGCAAATCCATCACCCTTATATTGGGCATCATGCTGATTCCCTTGAGACAGTTGACCTGTATCATCAGTATACATGGGTATGGAGAGAAGATAACGTTTCTTTTAATGGCATTTTCCTATCTGCTCCCCCGCTCCAGCCTAAAGCAGAATAACCAAAAGTATGAAAGCCATTCCATCAGAATGCCGTTTATTGAGTATTGGGCAATGGCTACATTTATTTATTCATCTTGACTTGCCCTTGAATTCCCGTGTTGGATTTTTCTTTTAGTCTTAATATTTTTAAAATTTAAGGAGGCATCGTGTCGATCCCCTTGACAAACCACACCGCCCCCCGCCCCACCAATAAACTCCAGGTAACTCCAGGATCAAATATAAAATCCTATTTAGCAACCCTATCCACTTTTCCCCTCCTTTCCAGCCTTCTTACACCTTACTCCCTACCATCTACACTTCAGTCCTGTGATACTGACCTCCTCGCTATTCCATGAACAAGATGCTCCATCTTTCAGCTCCTGGCATTTTATTTGACTGTCCGCCATGCCTAGAATGCTCTCCCTCCACATCTCTGTATCCTGGTTTCACTGGTTCCTTTCAAGTCCCAACTAAAATCCCACCTTCTATAGGAAGCCTTTTCTAATCCCCCTTGATTCTATTGCCTTCCTTCTGTTAATTATTTCCTACTTATCCCCAACATGTCTTGTTCATACAAATACTTGTTTCCTGTTGTCTCCCCCATTGAGGGCAGAGACTATCTTTGGCCTCTTTTTTTCTATCCCCATAGTGCTTACCAGTGCCTGGCACATAGTAAGCACTTAATAAATGCTTTCCTTGCCAGGGTCAGGGACAAGGGATGTGAAACACTGCATATGATATTCAGACTGTTTCGATGTGTTGGTTAGTTTTGCTGCCTTTTCCCTCTCCCCTTTATTCTTTATTAGAAGGGGTGGTTTTCTGGGAAGAGGAGAGAGATGGAATGCTATGGGAAATGTAGGGGATGTTGAAACAAAAGGTATCAATTTTGACAAACTGGATCAGATAGAGGTTTGTGAGGATGAAATCTGAAGGACCTTGGAGTTCACAGTGAAGGCAGAATAAGAAAGTGATTAAAGCCCCAAGACTTTTGGGACACTGTCTATATGGATACAAAGCAGTGTCCATAAGAGGAGGTGAGGATGGATCCGGAGAGTTAAGAGCCACAAGAAAGTAAATGCTGATCATGGTGCAAGTACAAAAGTTGGGCGGTGGGGGGTCAGGGACAGAACAAAACTACTACTCTCTACAACAGCACCCTTCCCACCTGCCTTCTCCCTCTCCCTCCCTCTGTCTTTCTGTCTTTGTCTCTCTCTCTGTCTCTCTCCCTTTCTCCCTCCCCCTTCCTCCCTCCTCATGTGTGTTTTAAATTAACATTTCAACCTATTTTGTAAGATGGAAGAAATACTTTTTCTTCTCTCTCCACAGAGAATAAATTTTTTTTTAACTTGAAAGACAGAACAAACATGCCTTTCTTAAAATAAGTGGAATCTTTGAATACCAGCATCTTTCTCCCAACCTTTATAAGTTGCCAATATAGCCAACTTTCAATTACTCAGTGACTGATTTATCCAGCCTGGCAGTAATCCATACTCTTTGCTTCTCCTCCTTCTTCCTTCTGTTGGTCTTTTCGGTGTTCCTCCTCCCCTTTTACCAGAGGGAAGACAGGAAAGAGGAAATAAAATGGACCAACATTTGGACCATTTGCTACCTGCTGTGTTGCCGTTGAAATCCCCACTGTTGTTCATGACTATAGCCTCTGTTCAGCCACAGATTGGAAGGAGTATGGTCCAGTCCACTTTGCTATGTCTCATCACTGTCTCCCTTTGGCTGTGATCATGCACTGGCCTTCTCCCTTCCCCGTTCAGAAGTTGGCTCAGTGTTTTTTCCCGAGATGCCCTCAGTGCCTTTGCTTTCCACCCTTCTACCATAATGCTTTCCAGGGGACCCTGTGCATTTCAGCTGGGGGACCTGCCCTAGAGCAAAGCTAGCCACTTCTTTTTGACCTTGACTGAAGCAGAAAAAGGACTTAGCTGAGACTTGAATCTCTTTGTTGACAAGGTCTTTCTACCCCTAGGTAGAAAGGCCCAGGACGTTTGGTAGGCATCTGTTTTCAAAGGAATCTAATTTCCAGGATGAATATTATCTAGGGTGTCATCTAGAGGAGGGAAGAAAGAAAAGAGCAAACATGTTCCCAAGCACTGTGAGAGAGGCATTAGAGATTGTGACGAGTTCAGATTTCAGGGTCAAGAGGAGAGTTTGAGAGAGCAGAGGAGACATAAGAAGATTTTAAAGATTGGGGGAAGATAGCTGAGGCGAAGGAATGATAGTAATGTGAAAGAGCTGAGGGGAAGGATAAGAACAGAAAGGGACAAAGGAAAAGAGTCCTTAGTGCCTCAAGTGATGCCAACAACTGGGAAAAAAAACTACCGAAACCCCAAATATTTGTATTCTGCAGGCAGGGTCTAACACATTTTGGTAGTTCAATAAATGGAAAGTGATCATAGATCCATAGCTTGAGAACTAGAACAGATCTCAGGCTGTCTGTTCCAAGTTCCTTATTTTACAAATGAGGAAACTGAAGCCCAAGAAAGTTTATGACTCACTCAAGTTCGCACAAGAAACGAGCCCAGGTCCACTGACTTTGGAGCCAGTAGTCTTCACATTGTACCATGCTAATGCTGTTGAATAATTTATTTTTTATAGTATGACTGCACAATAAATGTGATCCTTGGAATATTACAGGAGGAAACAAGAAAGAAAGTAAATTAGGGTAGGAGCAGTGGTACTAGAGAGGGGTGGCTGAGCTAGGCAGCTCATAGTTGAGTGGATAGAGCATTAGACTTGGAGTCAGGAAGATTTGAGTTTGAATCCTACCTCTGATACTATCTCTGTGACCCTGGGCGAGTGGCTTAATCTCTGTCAGCCTCAGTTTTCTCATCTGTAAAATGGGGATAATAAATGGCTCCTATCAAATGAGTTAATATTTCCAAAGCACTTAGCACTGCTTCTGGCACACAGGGGTTTATCCCTTTTCCTTTCCCCTATCTCACCAGGTTGTCATGAAATAACATGTAAAGCATGATAGAAATACTATTATCATTGTTGGGAATGTTGAAATTTGTTTTTTTTTAAATTTTATATTTAATTTATGGAATAAAACAAGCATTTCCATAACACAGTATAGTAAAAAGATGATGGCATATGATCCAAAAAAATAATTTTGTTAAATTAGAAAAAATGATAACATTCATTTGGAAGAACAAAAAGTCAAGAATATCAAAGGAATGAACAAATTCCAATTCCGACTTCATGACCCCCTTTGAGGCTTTCTTGGCAAAGATATTGGAGGAGTTCACCATTTCCTTCTCCAGCTTATTTAACAGATGAGGAAACTGAGACAAACAGGATTAAGTGACTTGCCCAGGGTCACATAGTTAATGTCTGAGGCCAGATTTGAATTTAGGAAGAGGAGTCTTCCTGACTCCAAGCCTGGCACTCTATCTACTACACCTAACTACCTATAATCTTCCATAGACTACCCACAAAACTTTTTCCCTCTGATTCTTTTTGTGCCTTGAGAATAACAACTTATCTCTGACTGCGGGTGGGACTTTTTCTCAGGTATGACATAAGATCTCTCAAATACCCTTCCAATGCTGTAAATTCTATGATTCTGCATCTCAGCCCTAGGGACTCAAAAACCTTCCTGGCCCCGCGTTGTTCATTGAATCAAATCTGGCTTCCTTAGCTTGTCATTCCAGGTTCTCTACAGCCAACAGTTCTCACTATGCTATTCACAAACCCTAGGTTCTAGTCAGACTAGTTTGACAAAGTTTAATTCAGTACTGTTTTTCCCCCTCCCCCTTCCCTGCCCTCATTCTGGGATTCCATCTGTCTCATTTTTGCTGATTTGAATCCTACCTATTACTCTTGGCCCAGCTCCCTTGATCCTAACAATATTATCAGCCTTTACCTGGCTCTTCTGTCTATCTTATTAATTGATCCTTCCCCAGGTGTTCCAGGGGAGTATCCTCAAATTCTTCTCTTGGTTCCCTTCTACCTATCCTTTGGCAATCTTACCATGACTACAACTCTCACTTCTATGTTATGTCTCCCAAGTCTATATCTCTAAACTTTTTCTCCCTCCCAAACTCCAGATCCCCATTTCCTTCTATCTATACAACACTTTCATTTCAAACGTAAAACCTCTAAATCCAAGCTTAGTATCTTTTCCTCTAAACATTTTAATGATAAATGTTTTGCAGATGTAATGAGTATTGTATTTCTTTCCTTCTCAATGGATAGAGGAGGAGGTAGAGGGAGAGAGAGAATTTGGAACTGAAAATAAAATATTTTAAAAGGAACACATTCTAATCAGAAGAGCTAATTAATTTATCATCCCATTCCTTCTCCCACCCAATCCATAGACCTCCAGAAAGCTGCCCCAGATTGGAGGCACTTTGTGGTTCAACATCCATTCAGAACCACAGGTCGCTAGTCTCCATCTTTGTTTATACTTAGTAAGCCAAAGAGAAGATGTTCAAAGCAAAAGATGAGGACTCACACAGCACAGTATATCAAATGACAAAAGACTTTCCCATACCCACAGGGATACATTCTTCCAAAACTTACTGCACCATCAGTTAGGGAAATGTTTGTATGAAGGGTGTGTGTGCGTGTGTGTTTGTGGCACACACACACACATATACAAACAGTCTGAGAGACCAGATATGCAGAGGTATGTGTGTAGGGAATACATGTATGCAGCCTGGGCACAGTTAGGATGGGGCTGGGATAGTTCACACCTGACACCATCTTGTGGTGCTTTTTATGCTTCTGTTTCTTCTGTTAAGTATTTATTGCCTCTCTTCTCTCTACTACCTGTCATGTTATATCTCTGCCAGTCTCCATGACTTGTTGATCTTTAGCATAAAGGGCCTCTGTGGGCCATTAGCTGCTCTCTCCTATCATCAGCAGGTGATCAGTGATTAGTAAACCTCACCTTTTCAAGGGAGGGCTAAAATTCTCTTGCTCTACCTAACATAAGATCAATATGGCTACACACACCCAGATGGCTAGCATGAGCCTGCAGATAGGGTCTGGTTAAGGTTTTCCCTCCTTTTATCTGTTCTGGCACATTCATGCAAAATTTCTGGGCCCAGCCAACCACGTGAGTTGGAGTTAGAAAACATCTTCATTCATGTCAAATCTGATTGTCCGTTTTCTTTTAAGGGACAGCGTCCAAGAAAACCACAAAGACTATTTGGGGCCAGTGAGGTGTCCTTGCCCCCTTAATGCTTCTTTTTACCATGCAAATGAATCTGGGACCAGCAAGAACAGCAGGTCTTTTTCTAGGTGAAATTACATGGCCTGTTGACCTTGGCTTTAGAGCCTTTAAAGAAAAATTCCTGCCCTTATGTCTATCACCCAGAGACAGTTGTTCTCTGTTTAGCATTCCCGCCAACCACCATCTTGGATGATCTCTCCATGCTAAGTATGGCAAAAATGACACGTAGACATACATGGCTATACAACACACACATATGTATACACATAGATACATGCACACACATATATCCACACATATGTGTGTAGATAGACACAGTTGAGTGATAAGAGGAAGAATGACAATGGGAGTAGAGCTTCTGTTCAGAGTAGATGAGTTAATGATAACTGAAGACTGAAGGCAAAACTACTCTACCCCTATTTTGCTTCTGTTTTTCTCTGTTGGAGACAGGCTAAAAGTCCAAGGATTTCTGGACTAGGAAAGAAATGGACTAGGGAAAATGGTTAACCAAAGCAGTATTAAGTAGCAGGAAGAGGAGTGTTCTTGGAATCAGAAGGTCTGTGTTGGAGTCACAGCTCTCATGTTTTTTAGCTGGATAAACTTGGCCCAGGCATCTGACTTCTCCAGGGTCTTTGTCTCTTCATCTGTAAAATGACAAGGTTGGGCCTGATCTCTGAACCCTCCTCCAGCTCCAAGTCCTAAGACCTAAAACTGAAGATAAGGAGGGACATGATAGGGAAAGCAAGTCACTGGGATCACACTCTACATCCCCCAAGTCCTAAAAGAATTGGCAGGTGTGATTGCTGCAGTTATCAACAAAGTCAGAAAAATCGTAGAGAATGTAAGATGGACAAAGGTCCCTATTTTCAGAAGAAAAGAGTGGGATCTTGAAACTGTTGGACAGTGAAATTGACTTGAATTCCTGAAATAATTTTAAAATCTTTTATTTGAAAGGGGAAGGGAATAAGCATTTCTACATCACCTACTATATGCCAGGCACTTTATAAATATTATCTCATTTGGTCCTCAGAGCAGCCCTGAAAGGTGGGTGCCATTATGGTCCCCATTTTACAGTTGAGGAAATTGAGGCAAAGAGAAGTTGAGTGGCTTGCCCAGAGTCACACAGCTGATCAATGTCTAAGGCCAGATTTAAACTCAGATCTTTCTGACTGTAGGGCAGCTGGATGGCACAGTAGATAGAGAGCTGGGCCTTGACTCAGACTCATCTTCATGAGTTCAAATCCAGCCTCACACACTTACTAGCTGTATGATCTTGGGCAAGGCACTTAACCCTGTCTGCCTCAGTTTACTCATCTATTAAGGAGGAGGAAATGTCAAATCACTTCAGCATCTTTGTCAAGAAAACTCTAAACAGGGTCATGAAAAGTTGGATAAGACTGAATGACAGCAGTGACTTCCTGATTCCAGGCCCAATTCTCTGTCCAGTGTGCCATATAGTTGACTCCATTTAAAAGATAGCTTGTGAACGTTTAGAAACAGAATCAACATTTACTAAGAGCCAACATAGCTTTATCAGGAACAGGTCATGTATATACTAAACTTCTTGTTTTTTGACAATTACTTCTAAACTATTTAATCAGGGAAATGTGATAGACTTGGATTTCAGCAAAGCATTTGACAGTCACACCTGCTGCGTATATAGATGCAAAGGAGAGAAGCTGTTGGTAGAATGACTACATCCAAAGAACAATCCTTAGTGTATTGATGACAATGCAATAGGAAGTCTTTAGTGGAATGTCCAAAGGCTCTGTCCTTCACCTTGTGCTACTGGGTATTTTGTTGTGGTTGTTTTGTCACAAAGAAAAAGCACCTAATATCATTCTTCTAATAGTAGAGGCATGATGTCCAAGAATGAGGGAGATAGTGTAGACCCTGTGCATTCTTCCCTAGTCAGGCCCACCCCCACCCCACCCCCCCCAGTTAAGTCTTCTCTTTCTGACCAGCTAAGTTCAAGTCACTAGGGTACTGCAAGCAGTTCTGGAAGCCACATTTAAGGAAAAATATTAACAGAATTGATCAAGCCCAAAGGAAAGTAACCAGAATGGTGAAAGAATTGGAGAATACAACATTTGAGAATCAACTCAAGTGTTTGAAGGCCTGTCATGTGGACAGCTAGGTGGCACAGTGGATAGAGTTGCCAGGGCTTGGAGTCAGGAAGATCTGAGTTCAAATCCAGACTTTGACACATACTAGCTGTGTGACCCTGGGCAAGTCACTTAACATTGTTTGCTTCAGTTTCCTCATCTGTAAAGTAAGCTGGAGAAGGAAATGGCAAAGCACTCCAGTGTCTTTGCCAAGAAAATCCCAAATGGGGTCACAGAGAGTCAGACATAACTGAAAAGACTGAACAACAACAACATGTGGGAAAGAGATTAGATGTGTTCTTTTTTTATTGGCCCTAGGGGTTTTAAAAAAATTCATTATTATGATTTTTTTTTAAATCAAAGAAATTCTGCCTTTCCTTCCTACCTCTTTCCACCAACATTGAGAAAACAAGAAAAATGAAAGTATTGCAAACACACAAAGTCAAGTAAAACAAATAACTATGTGGGCCATGTCCAAAAAGCAAATGTTTTGGTCTTCGTGCACTCTTGAGTCCATCTCCTCTCTGTCTAGAAATAGATAACTTATGTCATTATAATTCCCTGGGAACTGAGGTTTATTATTACCTTGATCAGATTTGTTTAGTCTTTCAAACCTGTTTGTCTTTACGGTATTGTCATTGTAGAGACTGTGCTCCTGGTTCTGCTCATTTTACTGTGCATCAGTTCATACAAGTCTTCTTTGAAACCATGCCTTTCATCATTTCTCACAGCTTAATACTATTTCCTCACATTCGTATGCCATAACTTGTTTGATTATTCCCCAAATGACAGGCATCCCTTCATTTTTAAATTCTTGGCCACTAACAAAAGAGCTGCTATAAATACATCTATACATATATGTATTTTTCCTTTCTCTTTGATTTTTATGCAGCATAGACCTAGTAGTGGTATCACTGGACCAAAGGGTATGTATAGCTTAATAGCTTTTTGGGCATAGTTCCAAATTGTTTTCCATAATGGAAGGATCAGTTCACAGATTCAACAACAGAACATTAAAGTACCAGTTTTCCCAAAACCCCTCTAGCATTTGTCCTTCTCTTCCTTCTTCTTTTTCTTCTCTTCCTCTTTCTCCTTTGTAGGTAAAGGTTCTGAATCTGGGGTCCTGAATTCAGGGAATTTTTGAACTCAGATGGGGGTGGGGTGGGAAAAAAGCATCTTTATTTTCATTAACTTCTAATTTAAATTTATAATTTCTTTCAATTATTTATAAAACATTATTTTGAGAAGGAATTCATAGGTTTAGATTTGGGATCCTTGTAAGGAGCTTCCTACCAAGTAGGGCTATCCAGAAGCAGAATAGGGTGCATCTGCTGAGCGAAGAATGCTCCCTATTCTAAAGTGGTGGTTTAGTGACCACTAGTCAGGGCTATATAGGAGGCATTCCTGTTTTGGAGCAGTTTGGCCTCTGAGGTCCCTTCCAATGCAGCTGTTCTGTAGTCCGGTTCTATGCCTATTCCAACTTGACCATCTCCATGAATGGGACCACCATTCACCCAGTCCTCTGTGTACAAAACCTTGATCTTTACTTGGACCTCACCTCTAATATCTCACTGGATACCAGTATTTGGTTGATTCTCCCATTGCAATAGCACTTATGTATGACCCTCCTTGATATTCCTATTGCCTCCACCCCAATACCAGGCCTTCATTACTTAGACTGTTGTAGTAGCCTAGTATTAGATCTTCCTGCTCTTGGCTTCTTCCCACTCTAATCCAGTCTTCATACTTCTGCTAGACTAAGCAAAAATCTTCTTTGGCTCTCTGTTACCCACCATCTAAAGTTCAGGCATATAGACTATCCTATTTTCCTTGGAAACCATTGAAATGTCTCAAATACCAACATTTTGCCAAATAGCAACTGAACAAATAATTGACATTTGCATAGCGCTTTCAAGTTGGCAAAGCATTTTGCAAACATCTCATTTAAATGAATCAAATCAGTGGGCATTATAACAAAAATGTCACAAAAGTTTGAGTGCCACAAGAGATGAAGAATCTCATTCTCGCCCTTATCCTCTTCAGCTAGAGCACGTTCACCATGTTTATGTATGCGTTGGGTGCAGTGCGCATAACTTGGTACAGCAGTGATATGCCTTATGCTCTGATTTGCAATTCATAAAATATGGTCTCGAAATATATATGACTATATATGTAGATATTTGCATGCCTCTCTTATCTCCTCTGTTTAAAATAGACTCTCCTTGAGGACAAAGAACCTTGTCTTCTTGCATCTTTGTATTCCCAACAAAGCTCATTCAGCCTACTTACTGCCTATGGGACTTCAGGCAAGTACCCTCCTGGGCCTCGATTTCCTCATCTGTAAAATGTCAGGATTGTAACAAAAGACTTCTCAGGTCTCTTCCAACTCTAGAGCTAAGATCTGTGAATGGGCCTTAGTAGATGCTCATAACATTTACTAAATGAAAGTTTCTTGTTGCTCTATAGGGGCCAAACATCCAAAGGGAGATTTTCTTTTGGCTTTACTTGGTAAGCTGAACATCAGTGGTTATAAGAAATGCCTAAACAGATAAAGCTATAGAGATCCCCCAAATAACCAAGTACTATTTATCCTATATAACAAATGGAAGCAGCCATCTGGCATAGGGGATCAGAAACATCTGGACTCAATGCCTCACCCTGCAACACCCTGGGTAAGCCTCTTAACCTCTCGGAGATCTGGGAAACTCTAGTTGCAGAGAAAGTATTGACCTGCATAGGTACAGGGAGTTTTTGAATGAAATCACAGGTCCTATCCTCATCCAAATGGGAGGAAGGCTGAGACTATAAAAAGTGTGCTTCTGTCCTGGATGCTTTTGTATTTTGACTTTCTGGTGTTCAAGAGAATATATCCCCAAAGAACTAAGCCTTGGACAGCATGAAAGCAGAAATAATTTTTAACTATTCTTTTCCAAATATTCAAATGCTTTCTTCCTAGGACTCACCTATCACCCAGTCTCATCCTCATCCTCTTTTATGCTACATATATATATATATATATATTATGCTATACAAATGCTGTTATTATTATCATAATTATTTAATAGAGCATAGACCCTTTGGCAGTCTGGTGAAGACTATGGACCCTTTCTCGGAATAATGTTTTTAAACTCATAAAATAAAATATACAGGATTACAAAGGAAACCAAGTATATTAAATACTGTCTGTAAACAGAAATAACGCAGTCCCACATGAGCTAGTGACGGGCCTGAAAACTATAGTCATTTTGAAGGAGGGAGGAATGTAAATAATATTTCAAGAGAGTTACAACGACTATAATGTGATATGAAAATACCTGACTTCTGCTGGTGACAAAGGCACAGTTAGTGCTAATGCTGATGCGATTTGTCACTTATATTCATAATTAAAGGAAATGACAAATTTCAGTTGGGAAGTTAGTGAAAATAAAGATGTCATTTTTTTCCCATTGAAGTTTAGCGATAGACCTTATGGGGACCATGGATCCCAGGTTAAGATCTTTTCCAACCCACTTAGATTACAGGTGAAAAAAATGGGTCCAAGGGAGGGGTTAAACATTAGAAGTGGAATTTGAACCCAAGTCTAGTGACTCCAAAGTTTGTACTCTTTCCATTCTACCATGCCCCCTCCTCTCTATGGGCAGCTAAGTAGTGGATAGAGTGCTGGGCTTGGAATCAGAAAGACCTGAGTTCAAATTCAGCCTCAGGCACTTACTAGCTATGTGACCCTAGGCAAGTCACTTAATTTCTGTTTGTTTAGGAGTGTAACAACAATGCTACTTGCTGCTACTGTGGCTGTGTAAGGCCAATAACACCAGCGCACAGGAGGGCTGTCAGCACAGGTTCTTTGATCTATTTTTCTAAGGAAAGCAACTTTAAGGGGTTAACAATCTTAATTTAATCAAACATATATAAATCATTCACTTAGTTCAAGGGGAAAAGCCAGCACCCTGAACTTCAGAGAAAACACAAACAGAAATTACAAGCAGAAATTATATAAACAGAGCAAAATAACACAAATCAGCAGACAGGCTTCTAGCTGTCTGTCCAAGACATTACATACATAGTTACCAGAAGCACCAACATCTGGGTTTTTCAAAGCTGGGGGGCTCCTTAATGGCTACCCAGAGTCTCATCTGGTCAAATCACACCACACTCTTCCAGTGAGTGAGCCCCAAGCAAAATGCTAATCTCACAGTATATAAACACTTCTTCAGGTTCAGAGGGCATCACAACCATGCAACTCAAACCCATGTGACCTAGGCGTTCCAGTAGCAGGTCATCAAAGACTCCTGATTCAAAGACTCTTGGCTGAAATAAAGGCAAGACTCAAAAACACTTAATTGCCAAGAAGCACTCCAAAACAAAAGACAACAAACGAAAGTCCCCCTTTTCTTGCCATTACAAGGAGGCAGCTAGGTGGCTCAGTGGATTGAATACTGGGTTTGGAGTCAGGAAGACCTGCATTCAAATTCAACCTCAGACACTTACTAGCTGTGTGACCCTGGGCAAGTCACTTAATCTGTTTGTCTCAGTTTCCTCAATTATCAAACAGGGAATGATAGTAGCACCTACCTCTCAGGGTTGTTGTGAGAATCAAATGAGATAGTAATTGCAAAGCACTTAACACGGTGCCTGGCACAAAGTAGATGCTGTATAAATGTGTATCTCCTCTGATTCCATTATCTATCTGTGTAGCCATCTATCCATTTACAGAGTAATAGTGCCTACCTCACAAAATTGTTAGAATCAAGTGAAATCATTTGTAAAGCATTTAGCACAGTGCCTGACACATAGCAAGGATTTAATAAATGCTAACTAATTTCTACCCCATCATATTTTCTTCTCAGGTTTCAGGGCCAAGTTAACTTGGTCATTATCCATATAAAAAAATGACTCAACCAAAAGTAAGGCCCTACTGTGTGCAGGGCACTGTGCACTAAGGGTTTTTATCCTTTCTTTGGCCTTTTCCCTTTCTTCTGTGCCTCTTTGCTTTTTCCCCATCCATCATTCACTAATGCACTGCCAAAGATCAGGCCTTCTCATTGTGGCTCCCTTGAGAATCCTTCTGTAAATGATTCAGTTCGTAGAATTATTAAACAATGCGCTACCACAAGATTGGTGCTGCTACCTCTTCCTCCGCTTTTGGATTTGCTTGTAAACTTGGTTTGGCACCATTCTCTGTCCCCATGTAACGCACACTCCACAAGTCAACCACAGATGGGCCTTGTACTGAGATGGGGAGAACACATGCATGGTCTCTTTTCTATGGCTGCCATACAAGGGACTTCACCTCCCTGGGGGGATGTTAATCAGGGATCTCCCACAACCTTTTATAGAGATTGGCTCACAGTTGCTGTTGTCTGAGCTTCAGCCACTAATCATGTTAACAGCTTTATGTTTGATGGCAGAAACAGAAATACCACCCATGGAAGCTCTGCCTTAATAGAGAGAGGAGTACAGAGAGGGTCTCTTCTGAAGATTTACTTATGTGGCAGTTAGTAAAGACCCGGGAGTTTTTTATGGCATTGTTTCCAGGGCTGGAGGTGGGATTTAAATATGTTTCTGCTCCACAGGTCAAAAGAAAAACAGTCAAGAACTTCATGACTAATATAGCCCAGAAGCATGGCTTTACACACTTTTCTTTCTTAACTAGACCTGTAAATTCATTGGTATAGAGTAATCCCAAGGAAGAAACTCAACTAATGTAGATGGGCCCCCTTTTCCTCTGTAATGTAAAGTCTTAGAGAGTTGCCTGGGGTCGTGAGGGATTAAGAAACTTCCCCTGGGTCACATAACTAGCATGTGTCAGAGGCAAGACTTGAGTTTGAGTCTTCATCCTGCCTCTTAAAAGAATATTGTTAAAACTTGATAATGGTCCTTCAAGTCTTTTGTCATACCCTAAGAGAAGAAGAGGAACTTTAGGCTTTCTACTGACTCTAGTCTGGCAAGATGATTTTGAGAAACAGTCAAGTATCACCTTCATAAAATACACATTCATTAAGCACCTGCTGTGTGCACAGCACTGATCCCTAGCACAGAGCATGCAAAATGAAACTGGAAGCATTCCCTCCGTGAGCTTACGTGTTTCCAAAAGGATACAAAATTTACATAAGCAAATGAATGCAAAGTAATTTCTAGAGGGAGAGAATGCTAATAAGTGGATGAGGACTGGGTAGAGATGGAGATCAAGAAAGACCTTCTTTTAGGATGTAGCATATGAGCTGCCTAGAAGGAAGCTAGGGTTTCTGGTGGAATACATTCTAGGCATGGGGTATCTCATGTGCAAAGTCAGGAAAGTGCAATGTTACATACAGGGACTAGCGAGCAAGATAATTTGTGTGGAAAAGAAGAATTTTAGGCTTTGAGTCAGAAATGACTTAAAAGTTATTCATTTACCAATAAAAAAAAAGCTGAGGCCCAGAAAGATTCTACAACTTGTCCAAAGATACACAGCTAAGAAACGGAAGAGCTGGGATTCGAACCCAGGATGTGCTGACTCCAAATACATAGTGCTTTCTACTCAAATTCCTATGAAACAAGAATGGTGAAGTATATGGGCAGCACGAGATTTTGGAAGACCTTAACAATGCTCCCTTTGCCCAGTGCTAGGTCAAGGATTCTGTATTTTATCCTAGACAATAGGGAGCCATTTGAAGTTTAAATAAAACTTAAATAAAAATAATTTTTTTTAGAAGGGGAGGGCACAGCATAGTTCTACTTTTGAAAATATATGTTTGGCAGCCACATGGAAGATGGTTTGGCAAGAGAAAAGATTGTAGAAAAGGACCCCAAATAGGCTATTGCCATAGTCAAGGTGAGAAATTATGAGGGACTGAACTAAGGGTAGAGACTGTGAGCAGAGAAGGGACCAGATGTGAAGTAGATAGATGTAAAGTTGATAAGATTTTGCAAGTGTTGGATATTGGGGATGGAGGAATTTCTCCTGGGGTGCATTTGTTTGATCTAAATTTCATTGTATAGAGGGGAAGACCTTACCAAAAGAGACTTTACAAGTAATGGGATGTTGGGATGGGGTGGAGAATTTCTTAAGAAACAAATTTGTCTGATCCAGATTTTGAGATATGGAGGGGAGCGACTAGAGAAGATCTTTGGAGAAAAGATCTAAGCTGGGACTAGAGAAGGATGTCAATAGTGATGATGATGATGATGGTGATGATGAAGATAGCTAACATCTGCATGGATGCTTTAAGATTTGCAAAGTGCCTCTCCTATTTTAACAGGCAGAAAGGTAGAAAAAGTGTCCTAGCCATGTGTAAATACATATAATACGGGACAAGATTGGGGAACAAATTGTCCATTTGGTTAAAGCATAGAATGTATAAAAGAGTAATGTGAAATAAGGCTAGACCTTAGGCAGACCACTAACCTCCCAGTGTTCTAGTATAACTCTTTAAGACTATAAGCAGAACATGGCTAATATGTAAATATGTTTAGCATGACTTCGTGTATAATTATTCTGTTGCTTACCTTCTCAATAGGTACAAGAGGGAGGGGGAAAATCTGGAACTCAAATTTTAAAAAATGAATGTCAAAAATAAGTGAAGAAATCATTTTTTAGACTCTAAGCATTGTGAGAGGGAGCTTCCTCATCTAGGAGCTTCTTATGCCAGCTGAATTCACAGGCATAGTCCCTATCTCTTGTAAGAGAAGGAGGAAATCATTTTTATTCCATCAATAACTGATTCTTTCTGACTCACCGCATCATGCAGACTCTAAGTCCTGAAAAGCTTTTTTTTTTTTCCTTTTTGCTACTCAATAAATGTCTTTAGTAGTTCTTACACATTCAGTTCCCATCTAGGACAGACAGCAAAGATATGGTATGCCTAGGACACAGCATGGTATTTTTGAAGAACTGTTTACTCATTCACCACCTTCCCCCAACTAAAAGCTCATTAACTTTTACATCTAGAAGTTTTAGTTTTTTTTTTTTTGTTTGTTTGTTTTGGAGGCAATGAAGGTTAACTCTCTTGCCCAGGGTCATACAGCTAATAAGTGTCTGAGGTCAGATTTGAACTCAGGTCCTCCTGACTCCAGGGCCTGTGCTCTGTCTGCTTCACAACCTAGCTGCCCCAGACATCTAAGAAGTTTTAAAACCAGCAGCTGAGATTTCTGGAGAAAGTTATTAACCAACCAGGGAAAAGGAGCAGAATCTTGGGTTTTGCCCAGGAAATTGTGTTTACTGAATGAATGAAAAAGCATTTGTGAACTGCTTTGCTTAGGTTAAGAGGGTAGCAAAGAGTACAATATACTTTTTGCTAAGATCCTAGGTCTTTTTGAGGATATTGACTTAAGGAAACTGGAAAGTTACCCACTCTTTCTTGCTTGGGTTAGAAATAGAAAAGAGAACAGTCCCTACTCCCAAAGAAGTCATACTCTATTTGAAGGAGACAACACCGAGGGGAACATTCAGCTATTTGGAGGAGACAACACCAAGGGGAAGGCTCAGCCAACAGTAGATGGAAAAGCCCAGAGATTTTAAGGGTGGGCCTATGGAAAGGCCCATGTTCTGACTACTGGAGATTTAACAAAACAATGTAGCACAAGGCTGAGTGAACCATTGTGAGTCAGTTAATGATACCTGTTTTGGTTTTCTACACAGGTTTCCTCATCTCCTGGGATCTCCTTGACCACACTCTGTGGCTGATTGACCTGGCACCTGGACCCACCCACCTAGAACCTCAGGAAAGTCTCCTTTGTGGACTGGTCTCACATCAGAGGCTTTATTTGTAGTCTGAGCCATTGGAGAAAATGATGTGATAGAGTCCATACTGAAGCTCTTTTTGGAAAAGTGCCCACTTATCCTGAAAAGAAAGTGGCTTTTTTTCTTGCCTTGCAGAACAGACAGTTTCCAATTCAAAGATGCCGGCCAAGACACCGATTTACCTGAAAGCGGCCAATAACAAAAAGGGAAAGAAATTTAAACTGAGGGACATTTTGTCTCCAGATATGATCAGTCCTCCACTAGGGGATTTTCGACACACAATTCACATTGGAAAAGAGGGACAGCATGATGTGTTTGGGGATATTTCATTTCTTCAAGGGAATTATGAGCTGTTACCTGGGAACCAGGAGAAAATGAGGATTGGGCAGCTCCCTGGGCATAGCGAGTTCCTAAGGGCAAACAGCACCTCTGACTCCATGTTTTCAGAGACACCTTCTCCAGTGCTCAAAAATGCCATCTCACTTCCTGCCATTGGTGGTTCCCAAGCTCTTATGTTGCCGTTATTATCCCCTGTGACATTTAATACCAAACAGGATTCCTTTGGGCCCTCGAAGCTCCCAAGGCTTAGTTGTGAGCCAGTCATTGAAGAAAAAACTCAGGAGAAAACCAACCACTTGGAGAATGGGACTGTGCACCCTGAGGACGCCCCGTGGAAAGGCAATGGTACAGCATCCCACTACAGTAATGGAAGAGACAGCCACTCATCCAGTCTCTCCGAACAGTATAGTGACTGGCAAACAGAAGAAATGTTGGACAGTTCTGTTCCATGTGAACTCATCAAGGAGAAGACAAACTCAGAAGAATCCCTCTCTGAGCTCACGGGCTCCCTGCTCTCCTTGCAGCTGGACCTTGGACCTTCACTTTTAGATGAGGTTCTTAATGTCATGGATAAAAATAAGTTATAGGACCGCAGGCACATTGTTGATGGTACTGAGAAGCCAAAACCAACCCCAGCTGAAGGAAATGTACTAAGAGCTTCACTAGTTGTATTTGGAGTTATGCAACAGGTTTTCTAAAAATAAGTGTTCCAAAAAAATATTTTTTTACCTGTTATATTGTTTACTGTTTGATATGCTCAGAGCTCTCCTTGCAAAACAGAGGAAATGAGTCAGAATCAGTTTTCTGCAGGCATTCTTGATGAGCAGATCAAGAGTTTGCTCGTCAATACGCAGGGAATCTGGTTGGGGATGGCATTTGGGAAGACTGCCTGCCTCCATCATCAGAAGGAACTTTGCAATATTCTGAAGTTCTCCGAATGTTATCAGAGAAGTGGCATAGGGAGGGAAGAAGGAAGATTAATTCTTTCCCTCTTATTTAACATCTAAACCTTTTTCTCAGTATAAACAGTTTTCTAAGAATTATATCTGTTTGGGCTGCACCACACTGTAGCTAGGCCTTCAGTGTTAAACTATTTGTATGGTTTCATATTTGAACAACTTTATGGGGTTGGGATTTTTTTTTCTTTGCAGTTCATATATCCCTATATATTCTATATCTCAAATTTTTGGACCGTCAAATACATGTTGGGAAGATGACTCAAGCAAAGTATTAATGTAACTAAATTATTTTTAAATTTAAAATATATTTTTATGTGCCTTTGGCTTTTTATTGCAGAGTCTACATTTTATAGGAATTGCATCCAAAAGTCATTGCTTGCCTCATTTCTGTTGGGGGAGGGGGGGTCCATTGTAAACTGTGTATGTGTGTGCGTGTGTGTTTTGAGAAGATATATTAATACTTAGCATTATTTTTGTTTCTTCATCTATTATCACATAAGCGCATAGCACTGCAAGCAGCAGGATTGTAAAGTTAAAAAAGGCACTGGTTATATTCACTGATGCTTCTACGGAGACTGAGCTGCCCCACTGAATGTCTGGGGAAATGTGGCTCTTGATACAATACTTGCATTAATTACATAGGTATTTCATGCAACACAATAAAAAGTAAATGTTCAAATGAGCCTGCCTGCCTTTTGACTGTCCTGTAGAGGTGGGGCAAGGGTATGGGAGAGAGGAGGGTAGGGAGGGAAGCACATGATAAAATGGTTGCTTAAAATCCAGGGTAGAAGTATTTTACAAAAGCAGGCCAACAGATAAACACTTTACATTTGTTTGTGTTTAAAGATATATAAGTTTTATTATTACTTGGATTCCTGAGGCTCCAGAAATTAGTCTTATTAACCTCAGGAGAATCTACCAGGCAAACAGAAACCCCATTTATGGCCAACGTGGGCTAATAAAATTTCATTGCCACTACCAGATTCTAGATTCTTGCCTCTCTGTCATCACTTCCTTCTTTCCCAGACATGTAAATATGGCCTCGTCATGAGCTACCATGGTTTCCCTTTGCAAGAAATGCTCTTCTGAGCCGAATGGACTGAGATAACAAAGTGTCTATTTCACAGGCAAGCATTTAATAAGTAGCTTTCTATGTTGGGCAATGTGTTAGGTTCTGAAGATACAAAGACAAAAGTGTATCTTCCTGCCCTCAAGGGGTTTACATTCTACTAAGGTGAGACATATACAAAGCAGATACAAGGCAATATTGGTGGGGAGGGGAAGGCGTGAACAGCAGGGAGTCCAGGAAAGACTTCATGCAGAAGACCTTGATTCCTTGAACAGACTAAGAGGCTAACAAAGGGTACAATCCATTTTTTTGCTGGGATCCCCAGACACTTTGAGAATATTGACTAGAGCAAACTAAAAAGGTGAACACCCATTCTTGCTAAATTTGGGACTATACTATCACCACCAAGGGGGAAATATTTGCAATGTGAAAGTTGATAACCTTGTACTACCTGGCCCTGCCACCCATTCATTTCAACCAACCTTTGGTGAAATGGAGAGACTGGCCAAAGAGACCCCAGACAATATCCATCTAAGAGCTTCATGAGGCTGCTTCCAGAAAATCTTGGTGGAGGGGCCCTTTCCCTCCTCATTTCAGAGAATATCTGTTGGCTAATTACTAGGTGAAAAAAAGGTTTTTAAATGGCTACTTACCTGTAATTGAATATGAATACAAAAAAAAGCAGGAACAGAAGAACAGTAGTTCTAGTGGTGAGCAGGCAAAAAGAGCTGTGAGCCTCTGGGTGGGGGTAAAGGTAGCAATTTGGCAGTACAACTTTGTCTCACCTGGCCTCCATGTATGCATAGTTGTATGCATGGCTATCTCTATTTCTTATGTATTGTATTTATTCTTACCTAATCTTAGATGGATGAGTATCAGAAACAGAATGGAACAGCTTGTGAATTTCTGAGTTTCTAAAGTCAGAAAAACCATCAAAAGTCCCTTTACCAACCAGAACTCGTCTCAGCAGTAACTGAGTCATGAGGAGCTACTTCCTTGACCCAGCCCAGCAGTGAGCTGATCTGGCAGCTGAGACGCGGTATCTTATAAACAAGGGAGCAAATAGTATGTTGGCTGTGTCTCCACATTGAGCTTGGTAGAGACTCAGCAAAGGGAGAACAGAACTCTCAGGGCCAGGAAGTACACCACACCCATACCCCTCTACTCAGTTTGGGCAGCACAGGACTGGTTGTTTCATAACAACCACTTTAGACTTGAGTCTATGTCTCTGAAACTCATCTTCGAAGATCAGGAAAGAAGAAACCCAAGACAGAAGAAATGGGGGAAGTCATGAGTTCATGGGCACATGGCAGCAGTGTGGGAAGCTAAGGCAGATCCTTCCTCTGTTCTACTCACCTCACTGTTACCAGTGAGATGTTCTCCCATACCTATCTACTCTACCTCCACCCCAGCTGCCTTGAACCCTTGTGGATGACTCCATCCTGGGGCCTACTGGATCAATGCCTGAACAAAACTGACATATTGGGAGGAGCCCCAGCCTCCTTACTGCTCATTTCACTTCCAGTTCATTTTCTAGCATGTTCTACCTGCACATCAGCTACCTTGAATGTAATCTTCTGGAGAGTAGAGACTGTCCTGTCTCCTTGTTCTTATAACCCCAGTGCTTTGCATAGTAATTACTTAATAAGTACTTTGATCCATCTACTCACACCCAGAAATATAGCATTCTTTTAACCTCATTTTCAGTCAGAGAAGGGAGTTTGAATTTTCATGTCTTTTATATGCACACTCGATTCCAGCTTAGCCAGTTAAAAAGCTTTTCCCCACCACTCAGTAAGCCACTGATTATCTCCATCTGCTCTAAAGCAGGGAAAGAAAGGGCTCCTCCATGAAGAATTTTTGGAAGCAGGCTTACCAAGCCTCCCGGTCTGTATTGGGGGTGCTCATTGGCCAGCCTCTCCATTAGACTTAAATTGCTTCCTCTTCCTTTTCCCCTTTGGGAGTCCCCACAGAAATAATTTAACAACCACTCCCAGTTACATTGTGCTTAATCATGATAAGCAGCAACTCCATGTGGCAGATAATATGAATATTTCATGAATGAGTGAGCTGAGGTTTAGGGGCAAAGTGATTAGGCTAAGGTCAAACAGGAAACAAATGGCGAAGCTCAACCTTCCAGTCCAGGTCCTCTGGTTCTAAGTTCAGTGTTCTCTCTGTGACACCGAAGATCTCATTTTTACCTTCTTTTGAGTCTATATGCAGGGATATAGGATCTAGCCCTTTCATGATAACACGGACAACTAAATGAAATAGAACAATTAACCTTTCAACAGAACTCTACAGTATTTTCAGTATTCCCCAACATGAAAATACCAGACAACCCTCTGTCTTTTGCTTTGTAAGAGCCATCCACTTAGTATTTCTCTCTAGAGAATTCTACCATCTTTGAGTGCAAGAGTCAACCCTCAATCACATAAGTGATAATTGTCCAATTTATGTATTATCCAGACACTGAGCTTTCCCTCTTCTTGGTTACTTTCACACTGTTTTTTCCTACTTCATTGTTGCAGAAAATTAAAATAGAATTAAACTCAGAACATTTTCAGTCATTTTTTTTTTTTTTGCTCAACATTATTATTAAACACCTAGTATGTGCAGACCTTTAGGGAAGATATAAAGAGAAAACAACAGGATCCCTGCTGGCAAGAAGTTTATAATCTATTGGGCATGGTAATACAACAATATAGCTATTAATACAAATTAGATTATAATAATTGAGCAAGAGATATGAGATCACCATAGGAAGGATCATTTTGAGCTTCCTGATCAAGGTTTGTTTTTGTTTTTTTACAGACTTTTACAGATTTAGGAAATTTTACAGATTTTACAGAATAGGAAATTTTAGGAAGATATTGAATAATGGATGAATGAGGTTTTTGTTCTACAATATATTTTAATTTGTGCATGCATTCACTGCTCCTTTTAAGGAGAGATGAAAGAGTTGGCTGTCAGATTCTTGGCTTGTGTTAAATTTGACAAACATCTATTAAGTTCCTACTATGCAAGTTATCCTGCTAGATTCTGTGCATGCAAAGACAAAAAGAAAACAGTCTCTGTGCTCAAGCAACTTACCTTCTACTGAAGAGATATGACGCAGATAACAATAAATGCATACAAGTTAAATTGGGAAGGAAGAGAGAAGTAGCAACTGGACGGGTGGGTGAGGTGGGGGAGAGGTGATCAGGGAAGGCTTCCTAGAGGAAGCAGCACCTGAAAGAAAATAAGGATTTTGAATTGGGGGGAGGGAGGAATGCAGTGTATGCTTGGGCAAATGCCCAGAGGCCAGAAAAGAAATGTCAAACTCAGGAAACAACTAGTAGTGTAATTTATTTGGAATAGAGAGTCTGTGAAGGGAGGTAATGAGAATAATAATGAAAAGGCTGGTTGGAGCCAGGTTGTGGAGGGCCTGCAACACCAAGCTGGCAAGTTGGTATTTTATACTGGATATAATAGGGAGCCAGCGATGGTTTTTGAGGCTTGACATGATCAGATGTGTCCGAGACAGATTGTCTTGCCACCTATTGTTGTTGGTTGGAAAGGGGAGAGACTAGAAGCGATAGATCCATTAGAAGGCCATTGCTATAACACAAGTGAAATGAAATGAGGCCTGAACTTTGATGGTGATTGTGTGAATGGAAAGGAAGGGCATAGTTACTTATGAGAAATGTTGAGGTAGATTAGGTTAGACTTGGCAACTGAGAAGATGTGTGAGTGGGTTTGTTGCTGACTCTCAACTGAAAATGATATACAATATTGAATGCTTTTTACATTTTTGAGTCTTGGACGATAGCTTTGGTATTTTTTTTAAGCATCATCGATTAGGGAGGGAGATTGTTATAGCAGAAAGTGCTAGGGTCAAGTCTTGCCAGAGCTGATAATAGCTTTGTAATGGAGGTCACCAAACGTCTCTCAGCTTCAGTTTCATCATCTTTGAAAAATGTTAATAATATTTTATATAGCTGACGGAGTTGAAGATCACATGAGCTAATATATTAATTATCACCATGTCTCAGTGAAGTCAGTGGGAAATGATACAAATCACCATTTCACAGATAGAGAAACAGATTCACAGATACTATATCAGAGTAGAACAAGAGAAACAAATTATTTCTCTAGTCTATCACTCTCCCTAGCATCGTGCAATAAAATAGGAAGTAGGAACTGGATTCAGGGCTAGAAAACCTAGGTTGGAGCCCCAAATTCAACTGTAGCTAGAGTTAATAAATGCACAGCTAGAGTCATTATATATAATTACTTATGTATATGTAATATACATAACATAATCTATATTATCTATATAATATAAACTATTAAACTAGTCAATAGTTTTACTGATAAAAATTTAAACTAGTCAATAGTAAAATAGTTAAACTGGTCAAAAAAATTAAACTAGCCAATAGTTTTATTGATAAAAATTTACTTTACTCAGGTTTTTTCCCTTTTGCAAATAGAGGATAGATCTTTTAAAAATAGTCATAAAACCTGAAAGGAACCCTAGATATCATGCCCTACCCTACATTTATAGGTGAAGAAACTGAGACTTGAGGCATTAAAATAGTTGCCTAACGTCATCAGTGGCCAAGCTAGGACTAGGTCTTATGTATCCATTCAATTTCCAGTCCTCCATCGATCAACATGGGAGGGCACAACTGGTTTGAATTTGCATCATTGAAGACATCAGGAGATCAGGTCAAAGTAGTTTGCCATTACCAAAATAGGTTTAGCTATGCAGATCTAACTTAATTAACATTTATTCACAGCAATATCACTTCTGCTGGATGGTGTGGCAATGCCATTATTCTCTTTTTAAAAAAATAAGTTTCTATTAATTTCTTGTTTGGTTGGTTTTTTTTTTAATATCACCACTATCTCTCCCGAAAGAGCTATCCCATATAACAAGTTGTATTTTTAAAAACAAAAAAGAATAAAAATTTTAAAAATCAACATAACTGGTATATTACTTGTAGACTTTCCATCTCTGCAAAGGGATGTGATGGGAATGTTTTCTCATACCTCTTCTCTGAAGCCATGCTTTTCTTTATAATTTTGCAACATTCACTTTGGGGTGGTGTATGTGTGTGGGTATGGGTGTGGGTGCACATGCGCATTTCTTTTTCTTTCCGTTGTAGTCAGAATATATATTATTCTCTTGGCTCTACTTACTTCACTCTCAATTCAAGTCAAATCAATTTCCATGTTTCTCTGTATTCATATTTGCCATTTCTTACAGCACGGTAATATATCATTATAATTTGTTTTACACAATTTGTTTAGCTACAATTTGTTTAGCCATTCCCCAATTGATGGGTATCTACCTTGTTTCTGATTCTTTACCATTGCAAAAAGTGCTGCTGTAAATATTTTGGTGTATAGGGGGACTTTTTTTTTCTTATCAATGTCCTTTTTGGAGTGTAAGCCTGGTAGTGGAATCTCTGGGTCAGAGGTTATGAACATTTTAGTCACTTCATTCTCATGATTCCAAATTGTTTCCCAAAATGGTTGTACTAATTCACACACAGCTCCACCAACTATGCACCATGGTGTCCCACAACCCTTCCAACATTGAATCTTTGCAAAATTGCAGGGAGGGTGTGACTTTTAATTTCTAAAGAAAGAGGAGCCCTGGTCTGAGGAAGGAGAGACCACCATGCCTAATCTAGCAATTGTTTCCCTCCCCTTTGTTTGAAGCACAGGCTGTCGATGACTGGAGGCACATTCTCTTGTGTAGTATGTTCACCATCTGTAACTATTTAATTTTCACCTTATTCACAAAAGAAATATTCGGAAAATAGATGTAAAATGTTCTTTGCTTGACTCGTCACAGTGTTATCCTTTTGCAATCACGATTGGATAGAGATTGACATGTTGGAAGGATGAGAACAAGGTTTTCTTGATGAGGGGCCATGTAACAAGACAGCAGAGGTTTTACAACTACTGTGCTGCATTCAATTATCTCCCATTTGGACTTGAAAGACAGACCCTACTGTCACATCTGTTTGCTTCCAACAGGGATCAATAACCGTCATCCTTTGAACATCAGCCAGATTTTGTTCTTGGAAAATGGACTGTCACCATTGACGGATAAAAACATATGCATGAGCTCAGGCCGCTGGGTAGAGTGGGAGTTTGATACCCCAGTGCCATGACGTGCAAACGGAGAAGTCAGCAATAAGTCAAAGTGAGACCAGGCCAAGTAAATGAAACAAACATTAAGCTCACCGTAAAATAGCCTTGGGGCTACATCACAAGACATATGTGTGGTTAACTTACAAATAAGTCAGCTAGAAAATGAATAGCATCAGTTCAGAGGAAGAAGAGAGAGACCACCATGGACTGGAGTGAGCTGAGACAGTTCCATAAGAGATTTGGTCTAGGTCTTAAATAATGGGCTGGTTTGGCCAAGTTGAGGGGAAGTAGAACAGGGTTCCAGCACAAGTAAACACAAAGTAGGGGGAGGGTACAAATCTGTTCCACCAGGGATTCTTGGGTGACCAACTAAGAAGACAGAAATGTGTTGCTTGGAGAAGTTCCCTTTCATTGAAGGATTTCAAGCTAAAACTACATGACCACTTTCAGGATCCATCATAGAGAGGATTCCTGTCCAGGCACAGATTGGATTAAATGATCACTGCAATACCTTCATACTCTGATATTTTGTGATTCTGAGATGCTCCTAGTGATCACTCTCACGGGCACATCTTTAATTGTCCTCACCATCATCTTAGTGTCCTTTCATTTTCCTTTGAGAGAGACAGAGAGACAAACAGACAGAGACACACAGAGAGACAGAGACAGAGAGAGAGAGGAAAAGAGAGAGAGAATTTATGAAGTGGTAACTATGTACTAGGCATTGTGCAAAATGTTGGGAATATAAACATAAGCACACAAAAAATAGGCCCTGGCCTCAAGAAGCTTACAATCTAAATGAACAATCAATTTACAAAAGGGAGCTACAAAACTTGGCGGAGGGAATCAATTAGAGGTGAGCTTGGCTGGCATGAGTACTTCATATAGAGGTTCTGAGAGGGGACTTACCAATAGGAAGCATAAGCCACAAGAATGCCAATGTCTACAGCATGAGAAGTCCACCGAGTCAGAGATGGAAAAGTAGTACGGAGGGCTGAGATGCTGTTCCATGCATCTTAAAGCTACCAAGAATAAAAATTGCCTCCATCTCAGGACTGGAATGCAAATTTTCTCAAGATCCAGGTTGTGGTGGTGGTGCATAGTGTGGAACTGGTTCTAGAGGAGTTTCAGCTGAGAAGTCCCCTCTGAGTGATGCATGAGGAGCCAGGTGCCCTGGGGGAGGGGTCCCAAGGTGGGGATGGAGAAGGATTGTCGTTACAAAAGCAACAGACTGCTAAGGATGATTATTCAAGATCTATAGAATCCTGTTGATTGCTCACAAATCAGAATGGCCAACACAATTATCAGATCTGTTTTCCAATGCTACACTTCACTTGAATCTTTCAGCAGCCAAAAGATAGATCTTTAGTTTTTTCATCTTTAAAATAAAGGGGTTAAACTAGATCCAGAGCTTTTAACTTAGAATCCATGCACTTCCCCATGCCCATCCCTAAAAGGTTCATGGATAGATTTCAGGGGACTTGTGAACTTGTATGAGAAAAAAAATCGTTATCTTTATTGCAATCTCTAATTGTAATTCAGTATTTCCTTCAATTACGGCTTTTAAAAATATCATTCTGAGCAGGGGTCCATAGGCAGTTGGAGATCTGAGATTGGAGGTCAGGATAGAGAATACGGCTGGAAAAATAGCTCTTAGAACCATTACCATAGAGATAATAATTGAATCCATGGGAGCTGATGAAATTACCAGACAAAATAGCATATGGGGAGAAAAGAAGAAGGCCCAGGACTAAGCCTTGGAGGACGCCCAAAGTTATCTGCTGTGACCTGGATTGGAGATCCAGCAAAGGGAGGACTAAAAAAAAAAAAAAGCTATTTGGTGATTAGAGATTCTCGGTAACTTGGGAGAGAGCAGTTACAGTTGAATGATGAGGTTAGAAGCTAGACTATAGAGAGTGAAAAAGAGGGGGAGAAGAAGAGAAGTGAAGGCACCAGCTGTAGAGAGGAGAAGAGATGTAGGACAATAACAGGGATAAATGGATCATGAGGTTTGGTGGCCCGAGGTCATACTAGTAACAGAACCATAGATCTCTGACTCCAAAACTAGTGCTCCCCTCCCCCTAACAATGGTTCCCTACTTTTTCAAAGCACAAGCACCCTACCCCTACCATCACCACTTTTTAACCTTAAACGTTTTAAAGACCTCTCACAATAGTAGCCATATTGTTTTGTTGCTGCTGAGTCATTTTTCAATCATGTCAGACTTTCTGTGACGCCTTTGGGGGTTTTCTTGGCAAAGATACTGGAGTACATTGTCATATCCTTCTCCAGCTCATTCTGCAGAGGAGAAAACTGAGGCAAACAGGGTTAAGGGACTTGCCCAGGGTCACACAGCTAGTATCTGAGTCTGAATTTGAACTCATGAAGATGAATCTTCCTGATTCCAAGCCCAGTGCTCTATCCACTGAGACACCTAGCTGCCCATGTACTGTTTATAATCACTGGCTAAAATAAATATATGATGCATAAAGATAGTATGAATTCAGTAACACTTTAAAATAAATTTGTATTTTATACATCACAACAGTAACTACATGTAACTGGAAATTTATGTTACTGAAGCCAAATAATGGCAAAGCAGGAGCTTGTGTTACAGCCACTAAATAAAATCCAAATGGTGATGCTTGAATTTTAATGCATGCAATAATTTAGATTCTCAGGCCCTTTGAAATAACCAGAGCCCCACAGGGTTCACAGCCTGACTGTTGGGACCACTGCACTTCCCCCATTTCTGTTATTTGCTATTATGATTTTCTTTTATCCTGTAAGCATCACTGTACATTTCTAGCATTCACTTCTGCCTGATCCCTTTGAAATCCCTCCAAAGCTTTCCTTGAAGTCAGCTGTCTCCCTGTGGGAATTCCTTCGGTGACTCAGGAACCACCAAGGATTAGACACCAAAAATGCTTAATGATGGTTCTTCATAGGCAGAGCTGACTTTAGATGCAGGCAGAATAGACAGCAGCCTAAGCAAAATGATTTGAAGTGTAACATGGGTAAAGTAGCCTAGAGTGGCTATCTAATTTTATATAACCTTAGGTCATCCATTCTTCTGACTGAGCAGACCGTGAGAGAATGCCATCATCAGAGTGCAAGTCCCAGCTGGAAGTGGATCCTCCTCCCATCCACCGCACCCCAATAGGTGCTCTGGGGGCAGACATGGATCAGCCTCATGTGCTCCAAGGACTGGCCCTCTTGAGTCTGAGTCCCCCACATGACAGAAAAGTTGGCAGACAGTCCTCACCGATCAAAATATCTCTCTCATGCAGCTGCCTTGGTGGGTGAAATTACACCCTCAGAAATTCATTCCTTTCTCCATATGCTGGTGTGGCAGAGTAGAAAGAACACTAGATTTGGAGTCACTTCTCACCTTCTACCATCACTTCCCTCATTTACAGGAATTCAGGTGTCAGTTCTGCTAATTACTACCTGTGTGTAACATCGGGAAGGTCACATCACCTAGTTTTATTCACCTGTAAAATGATAGAGTCGCCCTCAACGATCTCTAAGTTTCTTTTCACCTCAAGGTCACATAGCCAATAACTAAGGTGAAGTAACTGGGGCTTTTCCCCAAAGCACAAACATTCAGGAAGTACCCTTCCTCCCCAGGGGATTTGCTTCTTCCCTTGTTCCTAATGCCTTGCAGTCAGTTTCCTGTCGGCCTGTGCCATGTGGATCTCTCTCACCCTCTACCACCACTAGGTCACCTCACTTCAGGGCTCAGGGATCTATCACTGTGGTACTCCTATCCTGGGGCCTCTCTTCTCCCCCAAATTCCTGTGGGGAGCTAGGACATGCTCTTTGGGTTACAGGCCGTGTCATTTTCTAGTATACCCACAAATAGAAATATTCTCTCTGATCATGATGACTTCCTCTCAGATTATCTTTTCTGTGTTGATGCTACCATCCAGGTTGCCCTGTACCCCACCCCACTCCACTGCACCCCACGTAAAACAATCCCTACTGATCCTATTGTCCTCTTAAAATGGGAGGAATGATAGGGGTTAGCATACTGAGGGTACTATCTGGGAATTGTTTTATCAAATCTTTTTCCTTAATGACTGGAGCAACTTGTGGCAGAATGAGGGTGCTGGGTACTTAAATGTCGGAACATTGGGGAGAGGAAACAAGCTGACGTAGAGAAGAAACTCCCCCAGAGCATGGAGCTAAAGGTGATGAAGGACCTCCTCTGTCCACCTCATGGTTCTACCTGGGCAGGAACAACAAAGGGGCAGAATGCTTCAATGTCCCTCATCACATCTTCTGCAGCGGCATGGGGATAGAGCTTGCTAGTGCTTAGCCAATGCCTTCTGACTTTCTTTAATATATACATGTGTGTGTATAAAATTGATGTCCTTGGTTTTTAACTCATATGTACATATGTGTGTATATATGTGTGTCTGTATATAATATATGTATAATATACATACATATATATATACTATATACACAGATGTGTAGTATATATATGTATTGGTGTGTATATATATATTGCATGTGTGTATAATGTGCATATCCATACTATATAAACATATGTGTATATCTCTGTATATGTGTGTGCATGTATATTATACATGCAAGCATATGTAACTATAGATTTCCATACCTCTCTTCTTCCACTCAGAAAGCCATTCCTTAAAGCAAAAAATAAAAAAGACACAAAATTTAGCTCCACAAAACTCCACCAAAAACACCCGTCAAGACTGACATTATATGAAGTATGCCACAACCACAATCCTTCATTCCTACAAAAAACATTTCCACCTCTTTTCTTTGGGGTCAGGCTTGGTTATTTTTATATTATTGTTATTTATTCTTGGTTTTATTTTTAACTCAAGAATCATTTATTCATTACTAATGTTCTAGACACAGAGAAGACTACAAAGATTAATGAGACCCTGCCCTCAGGGAACTTACCGTCTATAAGGAGAATCTGACAAAATGTTATTTTGAATAGACAAAAAGTAGATAGGACAGAGATAGGGGATTTAGTAAACTTAGGTTGGAGACTCAGCTTCAACACTTAGCAGCAGTTGTGTGGGTAAATAACTTTTCTGAATCTCAGGCTTCTCAGCTGTAGAAAGAAGTTATTTGTACCCTCTACCTCATAGGGTGGTTAGGGCAAAAGCATTTTCTAAGTCGTCAAGTGTTGTACGAAGAAGAAGCATTCCTATTCTAAATTCTCGTTGACCTGGCTCTGTGAATAGTTACATAAACCTTTATACCAAATATTAGCATTTCTAAACATGAACTAACATTCTGTGTATATGTGCGTCTCTGTTTCTCTGTCTCTTTGTCATTCTCTACTTCTTTCTGTCTCTGTTTTTTCCTGTCTCTGTTCTCTCTCCACCAGAATTTAAGTGACTTGTATATAAGTTATATATGTAGATAATGTATAAAAATATATATGTATATAAAATATATATGCATACACACATATAAAATACATACGTATATATAATACACACACAGACACACACAGACATACACACGCAAATTCTACCAGCTCTTTTTCAGTTGAATTTTCTGTATTCTAAGGCAAACCATTAGCAATTCCCCAGAAACTCATGAAGGCTCTGGAAAGAGAGAAACACTAACACTAAAAATTATATATTGACTTTTTCATCATAAGCAAGAATGTTCAAGTAATATTGAAAAGTAAACACGAGCAGGGTTGAAAGTGTGTTTAGGGAGTAGGGAATGACTGTTTTCTGGCCCTTATTCCCAGTGCATGAAAAATAATGGAAGAATAATGCTAATGATAACCCAGAAACAGCATTTATGGTGCTCGCATAACTGTTTGCTCATAAATGACAAGAAGTGAGGGTAGATGAACTTGATCTTAGATATTAGATTAAAAAGATAAAGGTTCTCCCATCCTGGTAGGAGGGACATGATGACTACAGTGACCAAATAAAGCAGGATATTGGGAGAAGAACAATGCAATACCCTTTTAAAATTAATAACCATGAACAAACAAAGCTGGTGCTCACTCAAGTTCACAATGTACTTAGATCACATAGGTTTCTGGACTTCAAAGCACAGTAAAGGCCCACGGCCCTTGAAATTCAATAGAGACTCATAAATGTCTCCAATTTAAGCTTCATTGTTTTGCCTTAAGACCTTCCCATAAACAGGCCAAATGAAAGGATCTATTGCTTTCAGTATTGACTGTCTTGTCAAATTCTCTCTCAAAGCCCAGTTAGTCCAAGCATCAGAGCCCCCTGATGAGAAGCTCCATGAATCAGGTAGGGAGCTAAGGTAGATGGCCTCTGGGCCCCTTTGAATGTAAGAATCTATGATTACCCACATTCCTGTGCTTTCTTGATTTCTTCTTGTCTGCATTTTATAGTTTTCTCATTTTCACTCATGCTCTTGTGTCAGCTGTGTTGTTGCTGCTGTCTGTCTGTCTGCCTGCCTTGTTTGTCTATGGGGCTATATAATCTGATGTAGCACCTAGGAGTAGATGATTCAGAGCTGGCCCTGGAATCAGGACCATCTAGGTCCAATGTAGACCTCTGACAAAGTGTCTAGGTGACTCTGGGAAAGCCATTTAAATTCTCAAGACCAAAAAAAAAATTCTCAGAACCTCTCACAAGTCTCTAAAAATATAAGTGGCAGCACTGTTGCTGATCTAATGATAAAAGGTCTTTCCTCACCAAGAGTTCCCTAAATCAGTGTTATCTCTGGTCCAGACCCTTTTCTCTTCCTCTGCCTGAAAAAAAAAGGATTAGATATAGGCTAGGAAATTGGATCATAAAGCTTCTTCTTGTTTTTCAGTCATTTCAGTCACATCTAATTCTTCGTGACCCCATTTGGGGTTTTCTTGGCAAAGATACTAGAGTGGTTTGCCATTTCCTTCTCTAGCTCATTTTACAATGAGGAAATTGAGGCAAACAAGGTTAAATGACTTACACAAGGTCACACAGCTAGTAAGTGTCTGAGGCCAAATTTAAATTCAGGTCTGCCTGACTTCAAGCTGGATGCTTTATCTACTCCATCACCTAGCTGCCCATAAAGTTTGCTAGCATCGTATCTAAAATAAGAATAAATAGGCTCTGAGTCAGGAGTTGAGACTCTACCAATAAAGTATTAATACACAGACTTTTTGAAATGTCCATTTTGGTTGTTGAGAGACCTAGATTCTTTTTTGTTTGCAGCTGTATGGAAAATTGAGGTTGTCAGGTAAATGATTCCCAGATAAATGAACTATGACTCCAGAAACTGGCTTTTGTGTGTCTGGCACTCTCATTTATATGGTGAGCATCCTATGGACAATGATTGTGTTTTGATTTATTTTATATCATCCATAGTCCTTAGTATAGAGCTGGGCACATAGCTGTTTCTCCAAAAATGTTTCTCAAATATACACTATCAGCTGGACAGGAGGTCACAAGTGAAGTGCTCCAAGGACTTCTGCTTTGTTCTTTATTGCTTAATATGCTTTTTCAATAGCTAACATATTAGATGGACCAGTCAGAATCAAAAAAGATAGTGACAAGATAGAGCACTGGGCTGTTTCTACTGAGATAAAATTGAACTGCAATACATTGGATGTAATCATGTAGGGAAGAGCCCCTTTCAGACAATCATCTTACTTCCTGTATCTTTTTCCTCACCTACTCATGTCCTTGGAGAAGTGAGAGAAATTCAGAAGTAAAAAGGAGTTGCGTGATTATTGGAGAAATGACCTGGCTTGGCCTACAGAGATGGAAATTTAGGAAGCATATTGATTGGTCATCATAAGTACCCAGCCAAGTACCAGGAAAAGGGGTGTATGTGTGTGTGTGTGTGTGTGTGTGTGTGGTTGGAGAGAAGGGGAAGAGGCGGGGTGGGGTGGGAGGAAAGATAGCTTGTGGGACAATCCTGCTTTTTAAAGACTTGGCATCTAGGCCTGGAAATATGCTCAGGAGAGAGGAAGCTTCCGGGGAGGGTGTCAGAGGAAGGAAACATTTGAGAAACTTGTGCTGGTCCTATGGTAACAGTATTTGGTTTTTCTAAAAGGGCAGAGCAATGTCTTAGACAAAGATTTAGGCAAAGTGGCATCCTGGAGGGTAGGATCCCATACGGAGGTGTCCAGTACAATGACATTCAGCATAAGACAGTATCCAAAGGAACTGGGCCTGGCAGTGCCCAACAGGAATTTTGAGACCAAGGTCAACTGGAATAGCTTTTCAATTAATTAATTAATAGTCAATAAATTAATCAATAAACATTTAAGTGCTTTCTCTGTGCCCAGCACTATGCTAAATGCCAGGAATATAAAGAAAAAACAGAAATCAGTCCCTGCCCTGAGGGTGCTAACATTCTAATGGAGGAGACAGCACGTATATAAATAGGTACATTCCAAGATCTCTTATGAGGGGAGGTGCTAGCAGCAGAGTGCAACACTGGGGTGGAATCTTGAAGGAAGCCAGGAATTCTGTGAGTCAGTGGTAAGGAAGGGGGAGAGCCTTCTAGACATGGGAGATAGCCAGTACAGAGGTACCAGCATGGGGGATGAGCATTGAGTGTGCAGAAGAGTAATAGGTCTGTATGTCTGGACTATAGATTGCATTGAAGAGAGTAATGGTTATGCAAATGGAAAAGACAGCAAGAGGATAGGTTGTTTCAGAGCTTTGAATGCCAAACAAAGGAATTTATATTTGATCCTAGGAGTAATGGGGAGACACCTGAGCTTGTTGAATGAAGGTAGGAGACAACATACTCAAACCTGCCTTACAAAAGTCACTTTGGGTAGATGAGACAAAGAAAGAAGCAAATCACAAGGTTATTGCAATGGTCCAGGTAAGAGTTGATGAGGGCCTGAACCAGGCTGTTAACTGTGTGAAGAGAATAAAGAGAACATATCGAAGGAATGTTTCAGGGTAGAAATGACAAGATTTGGCAACTGATTGGATATGTCAGTTAAGTGGGAGTGAAGGGTTGAAGATGATGCTGTGGTTGTAAACTTTGGTAATTGAGAGGGTGGTGGTACCCATGATAGTAATAGGAGAATTCAGAAGAGCTTCCTTAACTTCTTCATGTAACCTCCCTCTCCACTGATGCTATATGTGTTTCTAAGAGAGTACACCCTAAGATAATATGGAAGATGTTATATTTCTTACTAGATCATTTTAGTAAATGCCTTTTCTTTGAATTAATTGCATCCTTTTTCTAACTACTGAAAGGGGATCACATTGGTGGGGGTCTACGGACTTTAATTTGAGAAGCGTGGACCCACAGACTACTTTGAACTTAGGTTGTTATATAACTCATAGGCACAAATTGAAGGAAGTAGCCCAGAAAGGGGGAGAGGGTGTGCTATATAAAATCATACATTTGGGTTACAAAAGTTAAGTTCACAGGTGGAAGGAGCATGGTTAGAAGTGGTATGTCTGAAAAAGACTTGCATATTTTAGCAAAACAAAAGCTTAGAACGAATCAGTACCATGATACAGTAGCCTCAAAGCAAATGTGATTTGGGGCTTCATTAAGAGGCCTAAGTCTGTTCAGTTCTGGGCACCACAGTTTAAGGAGAATATCGTAAAGCTGGAGAGTATCCAGAAGAAAGCCCCAGAATGGCAAAGGGCCTTGAATCCCTGTCATGGAGATAGGTTCAAGGAAGGGGATATGTTTAGCTTGGAGAAGATAAGACTCAAAGTAGATATGATAACTATCTTCAAGCATTTAAAGGTCTGTGGAATGGAAGAAAAGTTGGACTTGCCTATTTGGTCCCAGAGAACAGAACCAGAAGCAATGGATACAAGTTGCCAATGCTGGGGTGAAGAAAAGGCCTAACAATGAGAACTATTCATAAGTGGAATGCATACTTTTCTCTTAATTAGAGGAAGCACTTAACATCTCTGGGGTGTCCCCTTCCTCATCTATAAAATGAAAAGGTTGGATTCATGACTGACTTTGTCCCTTCCATCTCAAAATCTGTGATCCCTTGAGGTCTTCAAGCATACACTGGATGCCCATTTGTCAGATATATCATAGTAGGGATCCGTCTCTGGTGTACATTGAAATAAATGGTCACTGAGGTACCTTCAAGCCCTAAAATTCTATAATTCAGTGATAAATCTATTTCTCTTAAAATCTGCCATGAATTGCTTCTCCAAATATCCCCTCTCAGTCTCTTCACTTGAAAAGAAAGACTTAACTAGTTCACAAGACTATACAACAGTGAACAGTATTTAGGCCAGTCTAAATGAGGCAAGTATATCCAAATACACTGAATTATTTGGTCTAAGACATGTTTTCTCCCTGCAAAGTATGTGTCTACAGGCAATGAGGGATGACAAGCCATGTGTTGGTCCTAATGGGAAGGGATATTCCCATTGTCTGGACCAGGAGTAGACAGATTTGCTCCCTGACTTAAAACTCCCATCTTTAACTTCTTCACTCAGCCCAAATTACCATAATAACAATAGGCAATATTTATAAATCACATGAGATGAAATCTGTAAGGTACTTAGCACACAGTGGGTGCTTAATAGATGCGTGTTTCCTCTTCCCTCCTACCTCCATATAGTACTTTAAAGTTTACACAAAGTTTTACATGTATTATCTCATTTAGTCTTTACAACAACCTCTGGAGATAGGTACAATCATTATCTTTATAGATGAGGAAACTGAAGCTGTTACAGATTAAGCTATTTGCCCAGGTCAAATAGCTAGAAGTGTCAGAGGCAGGATTTGAACTCAGGTCATCCTGACTATGAGTACAGTGCTCTCTTCACTACGCATCAAATGTGAGGGTTGGACTAGGACTCTTAGGCCTCTTGTAGCTCTAAATCTGTGATTCTCTCAATAAGTGTATCACAAATTCACCTTGTCCCAAACTGAACTTGCCATCTTCTTTCCTAAGCATACCCTTCCTTCTTAAAAAGCCCAAGGTCCCCCACTGCATCCTGGGCCATCTCCAGTTGTCCTGATCCATATCAGCCACTGGACCCAGATGGCTCTGGAGAAGAAAGCGAGGCTGGTGAATTTGTCATACTTGGAAGCATGGGCTGGAGGAAGATAGTCAGTCACTATGCATTTATTAAATATATGCTATGTGCCAGGTGCAGGTAGTTAAATGGATTAGTGGTTAGAGGGCTGGGCCTAGAGGTAGGACGACCTGAATTCAAATCAGGCTTCAGACACTTACTAGCTTCGTGACCCTGGGCAAATCACTTAACCTCTGTTTGCCTTAATTCACTGGAGAAGGAAATGACAAACCACTCCAGCATCATGGACAGCATTGGCATGCTATGGTCCATGGGGTCATGAAGAGTGACCGAATGCCTGGACAACAAATGTGCCAGCCACTGTGCTGAGCAGTGGGGATATAAAGAAAGGCAAAAGACAGTCCCTGACTTCCAGGAGTTCACAATCTATGGCTCTCACCTTTTTTTTCTATTCATTGCCTGAAAGATAGAAACTCCTAGAGCTCACCTGAAGAAGCCTTGTAGATTCCAGGCTTAGGGTTTCTATTTTTATATTAGACTACCCCAGCATTCCAAAAGAGAGGAGTCAGTGGATAAGCAAGAATTTCCTAACAATAGATTGTTGTGTAGACCATTCATGAGAGAGACAAGGATATTTGGGGTTTTCTTGGCAAAAATACTGGAGCAGTTTGTCCTTTCCTTCTCCAGCTCATTTTACAGATGAGAAAACGGAGGCAAACAGGGTTAAATGACTTGCCCAGGGTCACACAGCTAGTAAGTATCTGAGGGCAGATTTGAACTCAGGTCTTCCTTACTCCAGGCCCAGCTCTATCTATTGTGCCACCTAGCTGCCCTAGGTATGGGCACCTATCCAACCTGAATAGGTGCTGAAATCTAAGGCACCAGAATTTTAGGATTAAGCCCATAGGAGTGTTACTGAGGGAAACCCACTATGAGGGTAAGTTGAGGTCTATGAATCAGACAAGCTTTGAGTCTCCGCCAAAAAAGGAAAGGGGTAGCTGTAGAGGAGTGTGAACTTTGTAGAAGAAAGGGGAGCAGAGAGGGCACTAGAACTCACCAATGATTGAAAGGAATTTATACAATCACAGTATCTGAAAGATGGCAGAATCATTACTTTTTGCAAACCACTTCAACCCCCAAAACCTCAAAGGAAAAGAATTACATTCCAGATGTAAATCAGTGACAACTGACTCCACAAAATAAAAAAGACTCCCTCCCTATAAGGAAAACCTTTTTGAGTTAACACCGGAGAACTTTAATACTTAGAAGTCTCACTCAGCATCCCTCCCCCCAACAAACATCATGCTCTTAATACAGTGAGCACAAGTAATTTCTCAGGCTTGGGACTGAGATCCCCCATAGTAATGGCATTTCCCAAACCCCACCCTAGACCTCACAAGAAATGGCAGACACTGTGTCCAGCCACTTGAAGGAGAGGAAAAGTGAAAATAGAGGAACTGGCTAGGGCTTAAAAGCATACAATACTGTATGTGTATACTGTTTGTAATATCAAAGCCTAAGGGAAATCCTGGGAGGTTAGTGAAATGAAAAGTTTCCTTGGGGTAGCTTTTTTCCCAATGCATAGAATAATTCAACTAAAAAAAAAAACTCAACAAAATTAGTGGAGTGTTCAGAGTTCAGATTAGAAGGGAGCAGAACATCTGGCCTCATGGAAAGGGGGCTGGAAAACCAGCTAAGGTCAGTTCTCTTCCCCTGACATTACCCTGGAAGGGGTCCAGTCTAAGGCAACTCTTATATCCCTTGACTTGAAGAAGATGAGGCTGCTCAGAAGCCCTGCCATTGGGATGTCTCCACCATTGGAAAGGTTCTTAGAGGATGATGACTGAAGATCCAGCAACAGGGAATATAAAAGAAAAGCTAAAGCATCAACATATAAAAAAGAACCAACAGAAGAAATCCTAAAATAAAAAACAAAACAAACCATACAGAAGAATGAGTAAAATATCAAAGACAAACCAAAGCATGTTGAACAAACATAATAGGAAGGAAAGTGAACAAGTATTGCCTGGTGAATGACAGAATCCTGTGGATTCCCAGATTCTAGAATGATTCCAATGAGAAACACTAGATTTATATAAATATACCTAAAGAATGCTTGACCAAAATAAGGGGAGACAAACAACTAAATCAATGTATACTAATTATGATTGTGCTGTGCCGATATAATAATAAAAATAACAATACGATCTAAATCAATTTATAGTCTTAAGAAATAACCAAGAGAACAGAGCTAAACCTAAAATAATGAAACTCATTTAGAGTTTAGAGCAAGAAATCTAAAATATCAAGAGAAATAATGAGAAAAACTTCAATTTAGAATTTCAAGACAATATTAAATTCTAAAGCAATATTCACCAAAACTATTGGGCAATGATTTAAAAATTCAAAAAAATAGATCAGTGGAATAGATTATATAAGCAAGAAACAGAAGGAAATGAAAACAGTAGCTCAGTGTTTGAAAAACCAAAGAACATATATTACTGAAGGAATTCCCTTTTGACAAGAACTTCTGGGAAAATTGGAGTTTGGGATCAGACCAACCTATTATATCATATACCACAATAAGGTCAAAATGGATATCTAAACTGAATATAAAAGGTCATGTCACTTAAAAAAATAGAAAAGAACAGGTTAGGGGGAGAACTTGATTCAACAAGGAATGGAGATCATTAAAGATTTATAAAAAAAGACAATTTTGACTACATAAAATAAAAAGCTTTTACACATATAAAATCAGTGAAGATAGAATCAGAAGAGAAGTAGTAGAATGGGAAAATATTTGTATTTAATATCTGAAATTCAAAATATAGAGGGAATTGACACAAATACAGATTGTTCCATGAGTCTTAGAATAATTTTAGGTTCAAATAGTTCTGCACAAATGGAGCTTCCTCTTGGATCACTGCCTTGTTATGGTGTAGGGGCTTGTGTATCTCAATGAAACTGTGAACTATGCTGTGTAGGGTTACCCAAGATGAACAGATTATAGCGAAGAATTCTGACAAAAGATGATCCGAAGGGAGAAGGAAATGGCAAACCATTCCATCATCTTTACCAAGAAAACTCCATGGACAGTATGAAAATGACAAAAGAAATGACACTGGAAAATGAGCCCTTTAGGTCTGAAAGTGTCCAATACACTAATAGGGAAGAGTGGAGGACAACTACAAGTAACTCCAGTATTCATGAAGAGATTGGACCAAGATAAAAGGAAGTTCAGATGTATGCATGTGGTAATGAAAGTCCAATGTTGTAAAGATCACTATTGCGTAGGAGCCTGGAATGTAATATCTATGAGCCAAGGTAAGCTGGATGTAGTCAAACAGGAGATGGAAAGATTAATCATTTGGATATCCATTCTTGGGTGTCAGTAAACTTAGACAGGAATGGGTGAATTTAATTGAGATGATCACTACCTATACTACAGTGGGTGAGAATTCCTTAGAAGAAATGGAGGAGCCCTCATAGTCAATAAAAAGGTGAGAAAAGCAGAACTGGGATATCTCAAAAATGACAGAATGATATCTGTTTGAATCCAAGGCAACTCATCCAACGTCACAATAATACAAGTCTATGCTCCAACTATGCTACGTATGTTGAGTCTTCAAAAAAAACAGAAGTAGCAGATCATCTTACTTGTCTCCTGAGGAGCATGTACCAAACATGGAGCAACCGATTGGCCTAAGATTGAGAAAGAATTATGACAAGGCTGTGTGTTGTCACCTTATTTATTTAATTTGTATGCTGAGTACATCATGAGAAATGCCAAGCTGGATGAATCAAAAGCTGGAATTAAGGTTGCTGGGAGAAATATCAACAATCTCAGATATGCAGATGATACCACTCTGATTGCAGAAACTGAAGAAGAATTAAGAAGCCTCTTGATGTGGGTGAAAGAGGAAAGTGTAAAAGCTGACTTGAAGCTTAACGTTTAACAAAAAACAAGCTAAAATCTTGGCAACTGGTCCCATCAACATAGAGGGTCCTGATACATAGAGGGAGAAGAAATGGTGGCAATGTCAGGTTTTATATTCCTGGGCTCAAAGATCACTGCAAATGGCAAGTGCAGCCATGCAATTAAAAGGCACTTGCTCTTCGGAAGGAAGGCTATGGGAAATCTGGACAGCATACTAAAAAGCAGAGATATCACCTTGCTGACAGATCTCCATATAGGCAAGGCTATGGTTATTCTAGTAGCAATGTATAGCTGTGAGAGTTGGAAAGCTAAGAAAGATGGAAAGATAAGGAAAGCTGAGCACCACAGAATTGATGCTTTTGAACTATGGTGCTGGAGAAGACTTTTGAGAGTCCCTTGGACAGCAAGGAAGCCAAATCAGTCAATACTTAAGGAAATTACTTCAGACTATTCACTGGAAAGTAAAATAGTGAAGTTGAACTTAAATGCTTTGGCTACATAATGAGAAGACAGGACTCATTGGAAAAGATCCTAATGTTGGGAAAGATTGAAGGCAAAAGGAAAAGAGGATGACAGAGGATGAGATGGATAGATAGTGTAATGGAAACAATGAACATGAGCTTGAACAGACTTCAGGAGATAGTGGAGGATAGAAAAACCTGGACTGCTATAGTCCATGGGTTACAAAGAGTCAGAAATGAGTGAACAACAGCGACAATAATTTATATTACCAAGAGCCATTCCCAATAGCAAATGGTCAAAGTATATAAACAAATAATTTTCAAAAGATTTGCAGACTACAAAGGACCACATAAGAACATGATTCAAATCATTAATAGATAAAAGAGATGCAAATTAAAACAACTTTGAGGTTTTACTTTATTCCATGCAAATTGACAGAGATGAAAAAAAGATGGCAAATGTCAGTGCTGGAGGGGCTGTGGGAAGACAGGTACACTCACACTTTATTTGTGAATCTTCTATAGTAGTGTAGCTGTTTGGGATTTCAGTTTCTAATTATGCAAATATAGTGACTAAGTTGTTACTACCCCATGACCCAGTAATTCTACTTTTAACTATGGTATCCCATTGAAGTCAAAGTCCAATATATTCCAAAATATTCATAATGACACTCTTTGTGGTAGCAAAGAACCAGAAATAAATTGGTCTCTCATTCATTGGGAAATGGCTAAATAAAATGCAGTTTATAAATGTAATTAAATATGGTTGCTCAGTAAGCAATGGAGTACAAGGAGTTCTCAGAAATATGGGAAGGTGTCTATGAAGTGAAATAAGCAGAACCATGAGAATTATATGTGTGTATGTATACACATACACACATACCTATATATATATATATATATATATACATATATGTATATATATATATATGAGAAATAACTACAGCAATACAAATGAACAGATCACCAAAAGGAGCAATGAAAAGCCACTGATGATCCTGAGAAAGAGATAACCACACATACCTTCTTTCTCACACGAGAGTGTGTGTATTGGGGACACTACTAGAAAAGAATTCTGTATACATTGTTAGACAAGATTTCTGCTTCAGATATTTTTACTTAATTGCTTTCCTTTGTCACAAGGAAACGTTCAGATGTGTGGGTGGAGGGAGGATAATTTTGATAAAAACAAAAAGAATTAATAAAAGATTTTTCCAAACCTTAAAATACCATATAATCTGTTATTGTGAAATACTAACATAGTTTCAATATTGCTTGAATTCTTTTCAGAGTAAAGGCAGAAAAATGAGTACCAATTATAAAAAAGATCTTTCAGCAGGCCAGAGCAAATGACTTATTAGATATCTAACTGAATGCTACAAATGTCATAAATTCTGGCATGGAAATTTTTGAAGAAAGACAGAGAAAGATACCCTGCATTTCTCAAACTTAAAAAAAAAAACAAAAAAATGACAAGTTTGACTGATATGTTTAACAATATATTTTTAGAACTTTTCAAAGGAGATTTTGGTGGATTTGTAAATTCTTTCCTTCCTTCCTTCCTTCCTTCCTTCCTTCCTTCCTTCCTTCCTTCCTTCCTTCCTTCCTTCCTTTCTTCCTTCCTTCCTTCCCCCATCTCTCTCTTCCTTCCTTTCCTGCTTCCCTTTTTCCTCCCTCCCTCCCTCCCTTCCTTTTTTTCATGTACAAGTACATATAAAAAGCATTTAATAAATTCTTGTTTGCTGATTGACTGTAAAAGGAACTAGTCCTATATGAAATCATTACCCTGTATTATTAAAATATGAAGATTTTACAGCAGTTTTTTTAAAAATGTATGCTTGTTTAAAGTAGGGCAGGAACATAATTTTTACCTTTTCGGCCCTTAGATTCTAGCACAAGCCTAAACAAATATTTCTAAGCAATGCTAACACTCAAGGATTGTTTTTGTCTACCCACGGAAACACTGTTATGTTTAAGTTGGGCAAGAATTATGTTTATACATGTGCATATGCATAATATACATACTTATATACACATACCTAAATGTGTCTATACACATATGATATACATATGTGCCGTGCACATGCATATATGTATATATACTTACACATGGATATAGACACCAACATGCATAGACACATTGTCTTCCTATCCCAGAGATGATCAGTGCCATCAGACCATAAGAGCAGCATATCTATATGTACATGCATTATATACATACATATATAATACATGTGGGCAGCTAGGTGGCACAGGGAACAGAGTGCTGTGCCTGGAGTCAGAAAGACTCATCTTCCTGAGTTCAAATCTGGCCTCAGACATTTACTAACTGAGTGACCCTGGGCAAGTCACTTAGCTCTGTTTGCCTCAGTTTCCTCATCTGTAAAATGAGCTGGAGAAGGAAATGGCAAATCACTCTGGTATCTTTGCCAAGAAAACCCCAAATGGAGTCACGAAGAGTCAGACATGACTGAAACAACTGAGCAACCAAAAAAATATAACATAGCCACATCTACCTATCTATGGCACAGTCCTAGACTTAGCACTAATTAGCTTCAATTAACTCTGATCTTAGACACGTCCATTCACTTTTCTAGGAGTCAGTTTATTCCTTTGCAAAATTAGGGGCTCAGCCTTTTTCTTGTTGTTGTTTAGTCAATTAGTCATGCCCAACTCTCTATGACCCTATTTGAGATTTTCTTGGCAAAAATACTAGAGTGGTTTGCCATTTCCTTCTCCAGCCCATTTTACAGATGAGGAAACTGAGGCAAACAGAGTTAAGTGACTCTTCCACGTTCACATAGCTGGTAAGTGTCTGAAGCTGAATTTGAACTCAGGAAGATGAGTCTTCCCTCTTCCAGGTCTGGCACAATGCACTATGGCACCACCTACCTGCCCTTCTTGCCACCTAGCTGGGTCAGCCAGGATGACCTTTATGATGTCTTTAAGACTTTGGATTTGGCAGAGGTTAATCTTCTGTCCTAAAGGATGACACTGATTCTCTCCAAGACAGTAAACTGTTGTTATAGGCAGAGAAATGTGAATCACTTGCAGGAAGAAGAAGCAATGGTGGTGAGGTGGAGCTCCCTTTTTTAAACACCCCTACAAAACAGGACCGAGGAGGGTCTCTGACAGCTCTCCTGCTGGGATTTACAAGCTGGGTCTTGAACCAGTTGGATTTTCTGCAAGTTTGTGTGATCTCAAGTACGATGAACTTTAAGATCAGAATGGAGACTGTCTCTAGCCACATATTAGACCCAACACCTCATGAGCTCATCCAGGGTTGCAGCTGTCACAAGCTACAGGACACTTGATCATCTGAGAAGCCAGAATGGGAGGGCCTCAGTTCTAACCTCAGATCTCAAAGGGCACATTTCTGGGCACCTAGAAGAATTTCCATTTGTGCAGTCATGGGCATCTTGGCATTCTCTGCATACTGAGGCCTAAAATTCAGGAACATAGGGGCTGGGAATATTATTTATTATTATTAATTAAATTATAATTATAATTAAATATTATTATAAACAGTAATATTGCAAATGAAATCATGGGCCTTAATTACTACGATCTCACTATCTGCAGGTGTCCCCACCTCTCAGATAGCCATCCTACCTACATTCGTCCCTTGGTAACTTGTTGTTACTACTTCTTTCTAACTGCGCCTCACCAATCTTGAATTTTTGAAGTTAATTATTCAAAAACCTCCAAATGAGTTTTTAATTATTCCTATGAAATGTTATCTTTGTACCTGCGCCCCAGCATTCTAGCCTATCAAGTTCTTGGAATCCTGTCTGCACCATCCAACATGTCAGCTAGCCCTCTGCACCTTGTGTCATCTGCAAATGGGACAGGCTTTCCACCTGTGCCTTTATCCAAGTCATAGATAAGAAAAAATATATATTAAATAACGCCGAGCCAACCACAAGCTTACTCTACCAGAGACCAAGTTGCCATTAAACCACTAAGAACTCTATTTTGGGTTTGGTCATTTATCCAAATCCTCCCCATTGTACTAATGACTATTCTACTCCTCTCCATCTTGTCAAAGAGAGGAACATTTTGTCAAATTCTCTGCTAAAATCTAGGTAAGCCCTGGTCCATAGATTTCCCCATCCACCCCCCCCATGTCCCCCCACCATCTACTAATCCAGTGATTCTTTCAAATTAGAAAATGGGGCTAGTTAGGCATGATTTGTTTTCGGTGTAGACACGCCAGTTCTTTGTGGTCAACTCTTCCTTTTCTAAAGAGATTAAGGGCATAGGTTCCAAACCCTTTGAATAATAGTTTGGAATTTTGCCAGGAATTGAAATCAAGCTCCGTGGCCCATGTTTTGCAGACTCTATTTTCATCTCTATTTTTTAACATTAGAACATTTGCCCTCATTTGGTCCTGCAGCACCCCTCCCATTCCTCACAGTCTTAAAAAAAAAGAATGGTTCAGCATTCCTAACCGCTAGTTCTACAAACTTTGGGTTGAAGTTGCCTGAGTGTGGTGATCTCAATAGCAGGTAATCATCTAAGTAGGGGTTGCCTTGTTATTTGTGTGCCCAGAGTCTAACACATTGCCTGGCACATAACAGGAGGCGAGGGGAGGGGAAAGGAAGAGCTGAGTTACAGAACTGGAACTGGCCAGCTGGGTCCACCTTGATATCATGGATTGGACAACAATAGATCCCTGCCCAAGCACCACTTAATGGTTATTTTTTGGGCCTTCCTGGCTCAGAGTGAATGTAAATAGTAACTGTTTCTCTTTTGGCCAGCAACCCTGGCCTTCCAGGGTTTCTTCCAGGTTTCTTCCCCTCCCAGTTTGATTTTTTTTTTTTAATTAAAGGAGCAATTCCTTGACTTACTCCCTAAGGAGGCGTATTCACTGAATGGATGTTGCCTCAAAGCGAGAACCCGAAAAGACTTTAGCTTAAAAGGGCCAAGATCTCCCACTGCATCCTGGGTCATCTCCAGTCATCCTGATCTATATCTGGCCACTGGACCCCAATGGCTCTGGAGGAGAAAGTGAGGCCGGTGACCTTGCACAGCCCTCCCTCTCTCAAATCAAAGTCGACTGCAAGTCATGTCACCATTTCCCTGATGTCACAGTCCTCTTCAAGGACGAAGGACAAACCACACATAAGGTCACCTGTCAACCAGCCCAGACATGTTTCTGGATCAAGGACACTGCATATGCTATATATAGCAAAAGACAGTTTGTGAGCTTGGTTAAAAACCTTGCAAGTCACAGGGCAAAGCAGATTTCAGAGATAGGAAAAGCAGAAGCGTTAGGAAAACAGACATGAACTGATTCAAAATAAAGTAAGGAGAATCAGGAAAATAATACATACAATGACTACAGCAATGTAAATAGAAAGAAAAACAAGAACAAAAACGGAACATTGTATCATGGGTCCCAAAGCCCCTTGGTATGGGACACTCTCCTTATTAGTGGCAATGAAAGCTCTGCCTTATGTCAGAAATGGGGAAGAATTGGTGAGAGGTGAGGGAGCTCCAGCCTTCACCAGTCTCTGGGGATTCTTCAGGCAAGAATCTTTTTTGAGTGTTGAGTCAGCTTCCAGCTTCAAGAAAGAAGATAGAAGGGGTCAACTCCACTTCTGGTTGCTGGAGAAAAAGAGCCTGAGAAGACCTGAGAAGAGCGGCTAGTCTCCATCATGTGCCTTTTCCCAGCTTACCGCTCCAGAGATGTTAGAGTGTCCCCTTGGATGAGATCAAGGACAATTTCAGTTGGATGAGCTGAGTTGTCTCACTCCCAATGGAGAGCTCCTTCTCTCTGTATTTCCTGGTGCATATTCTCTTTTGTTTACCTTTAGTGATGCCTGTTTTTCTACTATTTGGATGAATAGGTTTCTTTGCTGTTCTCTACTTTTGTTCATTGTGTAACTAGTATTAGGTGGGAAAGGGGTCAAGCTTTGGATATAGAGCTTGGACCACAGCCCTGCCCCCACCTCCTCTGAAATGACAAAATGATCAGAAGTTATATCAAGCCTGACCTTAGCCACTAGACTAATAATAGATATCATTCTAGTCTGGTACCCTCTCTCTTTGAGGAGAGGAGAATGTTGACCAATTCTATGCTTCTTCTCATGGAAGGAATGAAAATCTCTGGGGCAGCTAGATGGTACAGTGGAGAGAACACTGGCTCTGAAGTCAGGAGGACCTGAGTTCAAATCCAGCCTTAGACACTTACTATCTACATGACCCTGGGCAAGTCATAAAACCTCAATTGCCTCAAAAAAAGAGAAAGAAAGAAAAGTCTCCTTTGGAAAAGGGTAGCAAAGGAGAGGCTATCCTGCCTCCCTTTGAGTCACATAAGGACTGTGTCCTTGCTACAAATGGGCCTCTCTACACTTATGGGGCCCGCACCTTGCTATTAGTAATGACAAAGCTTGATCTCGAAGAAGATATAAGAAAATGTGCTTTTCTCCAGTGGTGCGCCGGTAAATGTTTAATGAGTAGCTCTCAAAAAAAAAAAAAAACAAAGGGTGTACGGTGTACTTTTAAGTTTAAACTACATTACTAATATTTCTTCATCACTTTCTTAAATTAGGACATCAATAAGCCCCAATTTGTAACAGTATCTGATTTCCAGGGTGTAAATACTCACCCTGGAAATTTAACCATTGGCTCTCAGGAGCCTTTACAGCTGGCTCCAGCACATCTCTGCCCTCCCCCTTTTTTTGTTTTTGTACCAGTGAAGGATTATGGGTATGGAACATTGAAAACACAGAAATAGACTTTCTCGATGTGTTGGTCAGTTTTGATGAACTGTTTTTTTTTTTCTTTTCCCTTCCCCCCTCTCTATTATGAGGAATAGTTTGCAGGATAGGGGGAAAGGGAAGGAGAGTAATTTTTAAAACTAAAGATATCAACAGAAATTTTTTAATGACTCAATGGGCCACATTGCATCCAACAGCAGTTGTCTGTACTATATGTCAAGGTATAACTGTATGTTCTTTGTCATACTTTCCCAGCTACTCCCTGAAAACATCTATGCCTGAGAGGCTTAAGCGATCACAGTCCTCCTTTCCAGATGAGGAAACTGGAGGAGAGAAATGAAGTGAAACTTCACTAGGGTCAGAGTTGATCAAGTAGCCGAGTGGGGCTCAAGTCCAACACATGTTTTCATTTCACTCTGTCAAAGATGGAACAGGAGCCACTTGGCAGAGAGGGGGGAGGCTCTGGACAATGTGCCTGGGGCTAAGGTCGATTTTTACATTGATCTTTTAAAAGTCAATCCCTTCCCAGAGCCTGACTCCCGTCTAGAGCAAAACACACAGTTCTGCCTTAGAACTATATAAATGTTAGCTATTATTATAACATTTCTATATATATGTATATATATATATGTTCACATATACAATTTATATGTGTGAATATATATATATACATACACATACACATTATATAATTATCATAATTAGTAGGTAGTAGACTTAGAGTTAGGAAAACCCAAGTTCAAATACTATCTCAGTAAAAATAATTTTTAAAATAAATCAAAAAATTAAAAAATAAATTAAAATTAAAAAGAATAAAATAAATCAAATACTCTCTCAGCCCCTACCTGTGTATCTCTGGGAAGATTTTTTAACTTTTCTCATCCTCAGTTTCCTCATCTATAGAATGGAGAAAAAAAATAGCACCTATCTCCCAGGATTGATGTGAACATCAAATGAGATCATAGATATTGAGTGTTTTGCAAATCTCCAAGTGCTGTGTAAAAGCTACCATCCTTGTTGTTTGTTGTTGTTATTTAAGAAGTGTTTGTTGAACAAATGCATAGAACTCAAGCCCATGCCATTAGTCTAAATAAGAGACCAGAGGATCTCCTGTAAGAAATGCTCTCTGTTCCAAGTTTCTCTTCAAACACACATTCCCATGAAAACTGAACAAAACATTCATTGAGTAGGAAGGCAGAGTACATGGGCCGAGCCTGATGTCTGCAGGGCTTGGGCATGTGAGCCTGTGGTAATTGGCACAGCTGAACCACAGTGTTGGCACAGAACGCAAAGTTCCTGCTCCTTTTCCCCATTTGGGGAGCTGATTTTGGATGGTTAACATGTACCCTGGCAGGGTCAGCCTTAGTGGAGGTGGAGTTAAGGCAATGCTTACACATTGTAATATGAAGGTAAGAAGAGTTTATTGAGGTACACTTTTGCTCCCCTTGATCTTAAGGGAAAGGGTGCAGTGTCATAGAGGAAGGGTTTCATCCTCAAATCCATACATTTGGGGCAAGAGAAAACTTCACACTCTTCATTCATGTTTGGTGAATTTTAGGTACCTCCACCATCTTGGTTTCACTGGACCACAGGGAGATATCTCTCCTATCTGTAATCAGCCAAGCCATAAGGCAGGTGTTGCAGACTTATGGTATCCTCAGAGGCACCGTTGTTTCTGGTGGTCAGCAAATGTCCTTGGGGGGAAGAAAAGAGAGAAAACTGCCTCCTAACCTCACAAAAATGGACAAGTGTCTAATCCTCTCAGCAGCTCCCACAGCTGTAGCTGTTGCTTGGGTTATTTAATTTGCCCACATGCCTGCCAACCAGAAGGGCTCAAGGAGACTACTCTGCTATAAAGAAATATGGAAAGAAAAACAAACAAACCGTAAGCAATCCTTTCCCCAGAAGTGACTTTAGAATGGCCAGTGACTCAAAATGACTTGGCCCAACAGCAGCCTTTTGGATACTTTATTGTCAAAGGCTGGACATTTCAGATGACAAAACTTTATTTCCTTGAAGTTCCATCTTCGGATGACAAAACTTAATTTCCTTAAACTTTCCACTGCCTATTCATTACCTCTTTCTGTCAGCTGGCAACACAGACAGGGCCCAAGTGTTTAGTCTGCGGCATGTGTTAATGGCTGGGACTGTAGAGGACAGAATGTTTCCAGAGCTCTGCTTCATACTCACTCTCCAAAGTGACTTAGCTAGGAAAAGAGCAGACTGAATTCTGAGCTTTTCATTTTCTAATAAAGTGACACCTGAAATATTTATTTAGCTGGTGTTACCTGGTTTGTGTTCATAACGCAGCCATTTATTACACAGCTCTCTGAAGATATTGTTCAAGATCACGGAGCTCTGTTGTGAGAGTCACAGGTTAACGGCCCAGGTTCCTATAAATATGTGAGGGGAAGCTTGTGGGGCAGGGGAGAGTGTCCAGGTCCAAATGATTGCTCTGTTTTCCCTTTGTATAGGAAGCATCAAGAGCACCTACATCTTTGAGAGCATCATCCAAAGTGCGAAATTATAATCTTTAGCCGCTTCCCATTTAGGGCTCATTCTACCCCAGATTGAATCATGGTGTGTTTTGAGGGCCTCCCAAAACCCAGAACAAAGAACAAACCTGCCATAGTATGAACTTGCTGCCAGTGCTTGAGGTCACAGAGGTAAGGAGGAGTGGCCCAGTTTGTTGGGGTCTGAGGAAACATGGGGTTCCAGAACAGGGTGGGGGAAGAAACACACAAGAGGTATTCAAGGCTAACTTTACCAACATCCTGATTTCACTTCCTCTCTCTCATTCTCTTGCTACATCTCTGGCTCACTTAGTCACTGCCTACAGGACAACATTCACATTTCTTCACCAGGAATTTAAGGCCTTCCACTGTCTGACTCCAACCTACCTCTCCAGCTTTCTCTCCAACAATTCTCTGTCCCACCCCCTAGCAGGACTTGTGCTAATCTTTCTCTTAAGTGGCTTTCAACCCACCTAGAGTACCCTCCTCCTTTTTTTTTTTGCCTATCCAAATTCAGTTTGACTACCACCTTATGTAGAAAGCTTTTCCAGACTTTCTCATACCTGAAGAACTCTTTCTTCCCTCTGAACTCTTGTAGGAGGTATTGTCCATACCACTCTTTGAGCTTTAATTCTGACCTATGTTGTGAATCTCTCTTATTGTCATGTCTATAGTGATTTTCTCTCCCTGTATTGCTATTTAGAGAAGTAACACGGAGCAATGGATCTAGATGTAGCCTTGGAGCCAAGGAAACCTGAATTCGAATCTCATCTCTGACACATAGTGACTATGTGACCCCAGTCATGAGTTCACTAGATACTCTCAACCACTCAAAAGTTGTGGAGAAGGTGCAGGCCTGATTTGGTCAAGAGAATGAGCTTCTTTACCTGGAAGTTCCTATACTAGTGAAATCACAGGTCTACTATCTCTATCCCTTTTTGCTAGTTAATTTTTCATGTGTTTGTCCTTCAAAGCTTAGGGGTCCTCATGGTGACCAGCACAAAATGAAACCAATAGTTGTTAATATGAGAGGAAACTTGATGGTACAGTGCTAAAAGCACTGGACCTGGAGTCCAGAAGACCTGAATTCAAATCCAGCCTCAAAACATTTACTAGCTGTGTGACCCTGGACAAGTCACTTCACCTTCATTTGCCTGTTTCCTCATCTCCAAAAAGGGGATCATATTAGCACCTACCTCCTACGGTTGTTGTGAGGATCAAATGAGATAATTTATAAAAAGCTTAGCACAGTTCACCATATACAGTGAGTACTTAATAAATGCTTATCTTCTTTCTTGTTGACTGGACTCAATTTCAGATGGCATTAGAAGTGTCAAAGTCAGTGTTTTAGGGTTTCTCTGGCTCTACCAGGAAAAACTTGAGTAAGAACTAGTGAAGTCAGCCTTTTATTTATTGTCCCCAAACACAGTACATTATAGTAGAAAGCTCATTGATCTAAAAATCAGGAAAGCTAGCTTGAATAGTATGACCTGGGCAAATAATTTCTAATTTCCCTGAGCCCAGTTTCATCACCTTTAAAATGGGAGAGAAGAGGGAAGTAGCTAGATAGAATGATCTCTAAAGTTTCTTGAAAGTCTAAGAATCCAAGCTTCTATTTACCAATTTCAGGACTGTTTCAGTGACTATTTCAAGAGCTCAAATTGCCCAGGTCAGGGGTTTAGGGGTGCTCAGGACCCAAAAATACCAACATGCCCTGTCCTGCCTGAATGAATTCAACCCAAGACTTCTTACAGCCAAAGAAAAACAAAGTTTATTAAAGATCCACCATATTGGCCAGACTCTTAAGGAAATCTCACCATTGGCTAGACTCTTAAGGAATGAGTATTTCTATTGCTAATGTCAGGGGGCCAGATTGAATCTGAGCACCTTCATGGAGGCAAGATGAGACTTATATACAGAAAAATTATGGAAGAGATTGGGGGTGGTCAAGTAGTCTGGGGTGACTAGAGGAGGGGTTTAGGGAGCGTCTTGAGGAGGAGTGTAAGGAGGCTGGGGTGACTAGAGGTCAGACTCCAGGAATGGGACTAAGGGTGGGAAATAGCTGAAGGCTACAATGGAGGGCTAGGCTAGGTTAAGAGTAACAGAGATTTGGACCTAGTGATAATGGAAGGCTTATGGCCTCAGGCAAACACCTCATCAAGTGGGAAGATTCAAGGAGACTTCAAGGGGGTTCCCAGAGCCTATACCCCATCAACATAACATCCAGATGGCGCCCACGTAATCATGCCATAACAGAGCAACAATCATTTTCTATTTATGTGGAATGTCAGCTTCCTTGGAGAAAAATAGGGAGCCAGTCATAATTACTCCTGTGCAGGGAGCTTACAGTTCAAATTAGGTCCCAAGTCCCCTCACACCCACATCCACACCCATACTCACACCTCCCCCAAGAAAACCAGAGAAAGGATATGGAGAACTCTCTCAACACAAATGTGAGACAATTTTCACCAAGAACTTTCACACCCATATAAACTTGGGTCTGTATTCACATAATCTGGAAGGTCAGCTAAGAAATAGTAGCTTTCAAAGTGAATGTCTCTGGCAACACATTCCTTTCCCACACCTCCATATATGCTATTGGGCCTTGACTGGCAACATGCCCTTTTGGCCTGGAGTTGGTTATAAGGCAGTGCCATTATAATTTTCTGAAACTTGGGATGCGTTAGTGGAGAATAATGCTTTAGGCATATCTTGTTAAAAATGAAACCACAGAGGCAGCATGGCCTGGTGCTAAAAGCACTATTACCAGTTTGGCCAACAGAGCTCAGAAAATTCAACGAATGTTAGTTTTCACTTGTTAAGGTGAAAAGGCTTTCTGAGAGAGCCAGGCTCCGTCAATAAACATTTATCAAATGCCTCCTGTGAGCTAGGCCCTAAGGATACAAAGAAAAGTAAAAGAGCAGTTACTGCCCTTGAGGACCTTATAATCCTAATGAGGCCCAGTGCTTTATGTATTGATATCTGCTTATAATTCTAATGAGGAGACAACACACAAACAAGCTATATAGAGTATTAACAGAAAAAACAACAGAGATAAGGCCCTAGAATCAAAAAGGATTGGAAAAAGCTTCCAATAGAAAGTGGGATTTCAGAAAAGAGGCAGATAGAATTGTGATGCGCAAAATAACCTGGGCGGTCCATTTAGAATTCCATCCACAATAGAATTAACTTAGAATTCTATTCGTTGTATTTGCAAGATATCTTTCCCCCTTGAGAGTTAAAACAACCTATGGCTATCACTTCAATTAATCCTGCTTGGTACAGAAGAAAGAGTTCTACTAATAATCATTATGCACATCACTAAACACGGGTCAGATCAACTTCTTGTAAATTTGATTATGGCACTGAACTCTTTTCTTATATGCTTACTTTTCGTAATTTAGTGCTTGCAAGGTATGGTCATTAACTCACAACAAAAGGGTAAGTTAGAAGGAACATTGCCAGAAACCTTCATTTTTAATGAGAAAAGGAAGTCAAATAGACACCTTTTTTTTTTTTTTTTTGGTTAGATACTGTAATGTTAGTGCTGGGCCAGAATTCTAGTTAGTAGTAAATTTAAGAATGAAACCTGTCTCCTTTCTTTTTCCCAATCTAATAGGTGGCATATTGAATAGAGTGCTGAGCCTGGAGTAAGGAAGATTCAAATCCAGCCTCAGACACTTATTAGCTATGTGACCCTGGGCAAGTCACTTAACCCTGTTTGCCTTAATTTCCTCAACTGTAAAATAAGCTGGAGGAGGAAATGTCAAACCACTCTTTGCCAAGGACAAGAAAACCCCAAATGGGTTCATGAAGAGTTGGACACTGCTGAAAAAGAACTCAACAGTATGTGAATTTATATCACATATATATATATACATGTAAAATCACATATGCTTTGTGATTATAGGGAGAGTCACGCTGACTAATGAGATGAGACAGCTGCAGAAATAAGCAGGGACTTTTGTGACTTTCCTTTAAATGTGAATGTGCTCTGAGGTTTATAGTCATTTATTTGCTTTGGAGGAAAAATGAATTTATGCTAAATTTAATCTCACCCGTTCAATGAGCCAGACAACGTGACATAAAGGATAGAGAGCTGGTCTCAGAATCAGGAAAACCTGGGTTCAAGTCTTGCCTCTGACACATATCAGCTGTATGACTCCAGGCAAGTCATTTAACCTCAAGAACTCAAATGGTCTTTTGTACACAACCCCTTAAAACTATATATGCAAAGAAGGTGCCCATTTTGCATTGATAGAGGAAGTTTATCTCCTTTCACCAAAAAAACTCCCAGAAGGACAATGAAAGGTTGTTTTTGTTTAGCTGCACTGGAGGAAAGAAAAAGATCAGACTTGATAGCCCTACTCACTTTAGAAGTAAGGAAAACTTCCTGAGATATAGAGTTATCTCAATATGAAATGGGATGCCCTGGAAGACCAAGCCCCCATTCCGGTGAGTACCAGGAAGGAGAGTCTTATATTGTTCCCTTGTTGTTTCATGAACGTTAGTTTTGTTTCCCAAACTGAATTATCAGGGCCTTAAGAGCAGATACTTATTTTGTATATTCCGTAGCTAAATGTATAGTATACAAAAAATCAATATAAATATATAGTAAGGGCTATTGATTAATTGAACGCCTCTTTCCCTGTTTAAAAAAAATAAGTTATTTATTTTTACAAGCATTTCTCTCTTCCTCCCACTGCTAGCCCCCAAATGAACAATAAAAAAGAAAACCCTCATAAAAATTATGCATAATCCAGCAAAGCAAATCTTCCCATTAGTCACATCCGAAAACGTACCTCACATTCTTCATTTTAAGTCTATCACCTCTCCAGTGGGAGGTTGGTGGTATGTTCCATCTTTAATCCTTTAGGTTTGTGGTTTATCACGATAGCTAATAGTTAGCATTTATATAGCACCTACTGTGTGCTGGTTGTTGTCCTTTTCGTTTTCAAAGAGGACCAAAATGCCACCACTATGCTAGAGTCAAGTCACAGTGAGTCCGACCGTGGCTGATCAAACCAATATGACCTCAGAATGTTCTACCACAGGTCAGGCACAAATAGTCTCTGTGAACATTTGGGGTGGATTCTCTGAATTTGCACATCTTATTCTTCCTTTGAGCTACTTCAATTCTGCTTTGCTCACAGAGCACAGGCTTTGTGCTATGCATTTTGCAAATATCATTGCATTTGATCCTCACAACAACCCTGGCAGGGAAGTGCTATTATTAACCCCATTTTGCAGCTAAGAAGACTGAGGCAAACAGAGGCTGTCACTTGTCCAGAGTTCCACAAGCTAGTAAGGGTCTGAGGCCACATTTGAACTCAGGTCTTCCTGACGCCAGGCCCAGTGATCTATCTATTGATAGAGTTTATCACCATGTTGATCAGAGCTCTAAAGTCTTTAAAGTTTTTTTTTCCCCTTATATTGTCATCCTCATTGTTACAAATTATTCTGCTTCTTCTCACTTCCCTTGGCATTAGTTTATATTAGAAGTCTTTTCAGTTTGCTCTGAAACTGTTCATTTTCTGATTTCTTATGGCATGATAATATCAATTATTTGGCTGGCCATTCCTCCAGAAGGTGGGCACCCCTTAGTTTCTGGTTTTTGGTTACCCTGAAAAGAACCACTACAAATTTTGTTGTACATGTAGGGCCTTTTCATCTTTCTTTATCTATTTGGGGCATAGGCCTAGTAGCAGAAGAGCAGTAGGGTCAAACGGTATGCACAGTTTAGTAACTTTTTAAACATAATTACAGAAGACTAAATGGAACAGCTAGAGCAATTCACAGCTCCACCAATGGTTCATCCATGTGCCTGTTTTCCCACAGCCCCTCCAGCGTTTCTCACTCTCCTCTCTCCTCATTTTACCAACCCTCTGATAATCTCTAAAGACCACTAGACTGTCAGGAGACCTAGTTCGCAGTTTCCCTTTGACTGTGGTTCATTTATGGGACTTTAGGCGAATCATCTTACTTCTGTGGCCCTCAATTCCTTCATCTGTAAAAAGGGGATCAGATTAGCTGACTTCCAAAGACCTTTTAGAGCTAATATTCGAGGATTTAATTGCTCCCAGTTGGGGAATCCTGCATGTTTTTACAAGTTTACACCAATACAACCTGATACAGAATATTCAGATTCCATTTGTGTGTGGTCTCCTCCAGTTAGACGGGCAGCCCCTTGAAGACAGGGACTTCCTTTTTTTGTATCTGTATCCAGGTACTTAGCACAGTGCCTAGCACTTAGTTGGAGACTAATAAATGTTTATTGTCTGACCCTTGCACCTACCACTCACATACGTACAGTACATATGAGTTTGACACACTTCCAAACTTTAATTGTAGGTTGTCCTTACTAGACATTTTTATTCTGGTCCACGTATTTTAGTTGTGTCTTTAAAAAAAATGATTTACTCTCTCTTATTTTCACTGGACTACATGTTTGCGTCCAGCTTCAGTTCTGAAACCATTTGTAAACATAGTTAACAAATAAATCATTTGCTGGCTATTTTCTGGCCTCCTTTTTCATTCCGCAAACCTTATTTAAAAATAAAACCAAAACCAAAAGGGATTATAAGCTTCTGAATGGCCTTGTTTCTTTACCAAAATAAAATGGTTTCTTTCTCTTGTGGGTTTCATGTTATGGGAAATTGTGCCCTAGAAGAAATGCTATTTTTTTAGGAGCTTTGTTCCACCAATCTAGGCTACTAGGGTGAGTGGCCAAGGTGGAAGAAATGTCAATCAACTCTGCCAGCACCTAACTCCAGCTCCTTCTCAGATCATTATTCAACTTTCACTGAAAGTGTTTACAACCAGAAAACGAAATTATTCACTGAAAACAATTATTCGCAGAACGAACCCAGTGGTGTTATAATGAAGTCTATTAATTTGTTTTTAAAAATAGGAACTCTCCAATTGCACCAGAAGTAATTTGGGCTAATGTTGTCATGTAGAACAACTGAGTTCTGTCATAAGTTAGACCCACCTAACAAGGAAAGGGCCAAAGTAATCACAGTTTTTAGAGCAAATTTTTCCACAGAATCTAAGGGTTGCTGTTTTTCCGCCCCCATCCCTCCCCCACTCCCACCCCCATCCCCGAAGTTAATAGTGAAAGCACTGTTTTAGTCACAATGTGCTAATTCTTGCCACTTGTGAGAAATTATTTTGGAAGGTATCATATTTTAATACAAGTTTCCATTAATCTTTCCATGTTGTTAGGTCGCTTGCTTGTAGGCATTGCACTCCCAGCCAGGCTCACGCAACAATGGCGGCACTTCATAAACCCACCCTCAGACGTCCTGCAAGCTAAACATGGCACATGCTGCCTGTCGCTGAACCCTGTGGGGGTTATTTGAAGAAGGGAACCTTTTTAAGCCAGTCGAAGGATCCTGATGGTTTTTCACATGAACGCACTAAATACACTCCGAAAAAGTCAATTGTTCTGGAATCCATATGACTCTTACCCAGCATATCTCCCTAACACACAAGCCCTTCCTGTCAGCTCCCTACATTCTAAGGGGGGGAAGGCCTTTATCGAAAACATAGCCAAGAAAAAACTGGTAATTTTTCCAAGGATTAAAACAAGGGAGCTGATTAAAAGCAAAGCAACATTATTCTTTCAAAATGTGATCGACCTAATTATACCCAAGCTTACTTGCTTGCTCTGCTCTCCATGAAAGATTCCAGAATCAGAGAGAATTCTATAAATAGATCTTGCCTCATAATGCATTCCCAATCCCCTCCCCCATTCCCCCACCCCCAATCATACTCGGCAGCACATCTTCCTGGGATGTTATTTGGAATTTTATTTCCTTCCCAACTCCAAATGCTGTCCTGTCATTCAATAGAATGCCATTTCTGTCCCTTTTCAAAATGATCACATCATGACAACCGTGTCCAAGATCTTTAGAGGCTGTAGGCCTCAATCTCTTACCCTAAAACAAAACAACACACATCTATTCTATGAGACTAACATTGGAAAGGGGACCTGAGGCTGAGGCGGGGGTGGGGGGAGAGTTCACCTTTGTATTTTAAATACCAGGATCTCTTCTTGACAAATGAGTTGATAAAAGAGACCAGCCCCCAGACACCACCCTGATAGGCACCTGTGTGACTCACAAGTCATTCGGTCCTTATCATGTAAGACATTTATCTGCTGCCAGTCATGCTCCAAAATGACTTGTAATTTTATGCAGTCTCTTTCCTGTAGTTTTAAAGAAAATAGGGACTTGGAGTTTTCACAGGTGTTTTAAATTCGCCTGCAGTGGCCTTTCTGAAACCACCTGTCCATATTTTTATTGAAAACCAGTAGAGAAGAATAGAGCTAAGCTCAGCAAAACTAATTTAGTTGCAGTAATCCAAACCAGAAGAGACATAACACAGCGTTGCCTCTTTCTGTAAACACTGAGGAGGTTTATCAGAGCAAATGTGTCAAGATCAAGTTCAGTATTATTTCTTTTTCCCTGGCACCATTTGGGCAGACAGTTCCTGCTCCAGGCCTTATCCCTAAGTGGGAGAAAAGCCAAGATCGTGCTAAAATCCAAGCCCCCACCCATCTGATTACCAGGGAGGAGAGCTTTAAGAGTCAACATTTACTCAAGGAAGGTGGGAGATGTAGGTTAGAATGGTTAAAGCTCTGGCCTTGGAATGGGGAAGATTTGAGTCCACATCTTACCTCTGATATGTAAGAGCTGTGTGGCTATGGATGGGCAAGCCCCTAAGCCTCTCAGTACTCAGAATAATCTCTAAGACCGTAAGTTAGGCACAAGTTGGTGATTTGCATTGAGGGAGAGGCTTCTCACATCTTCAGTTTACCCCTATGAAGAACTAGGTATCTGAAACAAACAACAAAAAAAAGAAACCTCATAAAAACAAATGTCGTATTATATAATATCACATTATGTTATGTCCCATATAATATGTAATATATTGTGTTACATTTTATTCTATTATTGCAGTATAGCATAATTCAATATTAATATATCATACTATAGAATAAAATTTATTATATTAAATAACAATGTAATATACTATGATATATTATATATGTTAGGGGAGATGTGGGTTTTTTTTTCCTATATCTTCAAAGAAAAAAATATATATCCCTTTTTAAACGCTAACTGATGATAAGTGGTTAATGAAACTGCGATGCCAATCACCTACCGATGGGTATTAGTGGTTAGCCTGAGTTAGGCTGAGTGGAACTCAGCTAGTGGGGGCTTAATATATCATATTATATTATAATAGGATTATATGTGTCTATATTATATATGTCTATATGTGTGTTATTTATGTATATGTAAATTATATTAGATTTATCATATTAAATAACATAATATAATGTAATATTATACAGTTACATTATATACTATATAATATTGTATCACAATATAATTATATGTGTATATATTATATATGTCCGTGTGTATGTTATATATGTACATACATGTATATGTAGGCACAAATACACACATATGTATATGTGTGTATAAATTCTGTATGGTGGAGTATAATAGGCATCTCTAGCCATAGGTATGACTATAGTAGAAATGGCACTTGGACATGGAGTCACAAGACCTGACTTTAAGCTGGGGCTCTGACGCATGCTAGCTTTCTTCCCCTGGGCAAATAAGCCTTCCTATGCCTCTGTAACTGGTCCTATGCCTCTGCTAACCATTTGGTGAATGGTGGACTTTTTGATTGGCTGTATAGCCAAAACTAGGCATGCCTTCCAAAGGCATTAGCCAGCCAGAACCTTGGTGAGTCTCTCCTCATCTGCTCTGTTCTTGATTTGACTTATTTGCTGAGGACATCCAGTGAAAGACCATGCTCAACTTGCGGGCCTGTAAATATGGGCTTCGGTCCTTTCTCTGCTCCAGTTTTTTTGTTTGTGTTTGTGTCTGTGTGTTGTTTTGTTTTAGGGTAAGAGATTGAGGCCTACTGCCTTGTCAATTTCCAAAGACCAGGGGAGCTAGTATCCCAAGATCTGGGAGTCTAGACATGAAGTGCATGTTGGTATTTGCAACCTATGCTACAAGGAGGGAGGGACAATACTCAGGACCCAGCCCCGTGGTACCTGAGATGAGGACTTATCTAGCAGTCATGCTTGCATATTGATATGAATTTGGTAGGACTGATGCTTGTTAGAAACTGTCCCCAAAGAATAAGATGATATAGGGGAGAGTGTGCCCCTGAAGTGTTAGGGGAGACATGGTTTTTTTCCTTCCTATATCTTCAAAGGAAAAAAAAATATATCCCTTTCTAAATGCTGATAAGTAGTTAATGAAACTGTGATGCTAATCTAGCCTACTGATAACTACTGAAGGAACTCACCTAGTGGGGGCTAAGCCAATAGAAGAGACACCTCAACCCCTCAGAGGTATTCAGAGGGACAGATAGAGAGGCCCAGAACACACACAGACACCAGACACACACACACACACACACTTTCTCTCTCTCCCTCTCCCTCTCTCCCATTCTGTCTCTATGTCTGTCTGTGTCTCTCTTTCTCTGTCTCTGTCTTTCTCTGGGTGTCTCTTTCTCTAAACCACGCTGCTCCAGATTGATTTTTGGTCCCAGAAAAATGTAATCTCTAGTTATGAATTTGAACCTTGACTTAATTTTCCATTCATAGGCAGCTGAGTTAAGAAACACACCCTAAGACCAATGAATATGGGTCACCTTCCCTTGCTCTGAGCTACAAGAACTAATCAATTTCCTATGTCTAGTTGCTGTGTCATTAACCAGAACCCCGCTTTGGTCATGATGGAGCCCAAATGTCACATTTTTTAAAAGCCTTAATTACAAACAAAAATATAGCCTCATTCCCCTCAGTCCCCAATACTCAGAAAAGGTCATTTTGCCACATTCACTTAGGCCACACCCTGTTGGAAGTTTCCATGAAGTCAGTCAGCTCAGAAAAACATTTATCAGCCTTCAAACATTCACAGTTGTTATCAGCATCCTTGTGCTTACCGAGGGAGTGCTGGGGGTCACTATGGAACACTTTCCATTTTTATGACTTTTTTTTTTTACTTAATGTTTGATTTCTTTTTGTCTAACTTGTGAACTCTACAGCTGTTGCTTAGTAACAATAAAAACAATAGGTTTATGTAGCACTTGAAAGTTTATAAAATATAGAAAATTAACCCTTAGCAACCCAGGGAGGTTGGCAAAGTTAGTATTATTATACATATTTTGCAGAATAGAAACTGTTTTCAAGAGAAGAAAGGCAAACTTTCAACAACCCTGTGAAAAAGGGATCAAAATCATCAGAGATAGTGAGATAAAAATACCTTGTTTACATCGAGGGAAACTGGTAAGTTTGGTAAAAGACAGAAAAAGTCAATATTATAGGGGCTTTTGGAAAGACAGGCACACCAAACAAACAGGCCAGTAGAGTTGTCAATGGTCTAGACATTCTGGAAAACATTGGCAGTATGAAAAAAAAAAAAAAAACAATTACTAAACCTTTCAAAGCCTTTGATCCAGCAACCCCATAAGCCTTGGGTTTATAACTCAAGGAAGTCAATGATAACAAAAATATATATTCATAGCATCAGTATTTATAATAGCAAAAAGTTTTAAAATAACAGCAAATCGTATGTATTGCACTACAAAGAATAACAAATGTGAAAAATTCAAAAGATTTGTACAATCTGACTTGTTCAGTCATTTCTGTTGTGTCTGACTCTTTGGGACCTCATTTGGGGTTTTCCTGGCAGAGATACTGGAGTGGTTTGCCATTTCCTTTTCTAGCTCATGTTGCAGATGAGGAACCGAGGCAAATAGGGTTAGGTGACTTGCCCAGGGTCACACGGCTACTAAGTGTCTCAAGGCGGATTTGAACTTTGGAAGATGAATCTTTCTGACTCTAAGGTTAGTAGTGCTCTCTCCACGGCGCCACCTAGCTGCCTTATAATCTCTTTAAAAATACTGTATTCCTAGACCAATCACTTCAAAGCCCCTGGAATCACATTTTTATCCTGCTGCCTAAATAGCTATGATGAATAATGAATCATTAGAAAACAGTGTGCTGCTAAATGTTTAACAACCGGCTTTCCAAAAGGAAGAAAAATGTACTCTTAAAACACTTTTAAATTTCATCTGCATAATTAACATTTTTTTCTGTCACTTCCTTTTTGTTTGGTTGGTTTTTTGGGGGGGGGGGCGGCAGGGCAATTGGGGTTAGGTGACTTGCCCAAGGTCACACAGCTAGTAAGTGTGTCAAGTGTCTGAGGACAGATTTGAACTCAGGTCCTCCTGACTCCAGGGTGGGTGCTCTACTCACTGCGCCACCTAGCTGCCCCAAGAGTAACTCTTTCAAATCAATCAGTCATCAAAATCTTTTAATCACCTCCTCAGTGCCAAGCCCTGGGAATAGGAAAGACAGTTTCTGCCCTCAAAGAGCTTACTTCTAGTGGGGGAGACAACATGTAAACAAACGTACACAAAGAAAGCTATATAGAGGATAAATAAATAATTAGCAAAGGGAAGGTGCTAGAATCAAGAGTGATTTGGGAACGCTTCTGGTAAAAGACAGGATTTTAGTGGGGAATAAAAGGGAAGTCAGTAGGTGGAGCTGAGGAGGGAGCTCATTCCAGGCATGAGGGACAGCCAGTAGAAATGCCAGGAGCCGAGAGATGGAGTTGAGTTGATTTAGTCCCTTTATAGTAGTCGAGCAAGCCAGAAATTAAAACAACTCATGAAACATTTCAAGAGGAAAATCCTATTGCTGGTTAAAAATTGGGTCAGGTTATTCTTTCATCGTCTTCTCGAAGAGATTTCTGAACCTCTGAAGTGGTTATACTGCGGAGATGCCGGGGAAATGAGAACCGTTAACTTACTTTCAGGCATTTGATATAATAACGCTGATAACAACGATAGCTAGCATTTATACAGTACTTTAAGTTTCAAAAAGTGCTTCACAAATATTATCTCATTTATCCATACAGCAAGCCTGGGAGGGAGGTACTAATATTAGCCCCATTGACAGATGAGGAAACTGAGGCAGAGGTTGAATGACCTGCTAGCAAGTTGTTCTGAGTTTTCATGACCCCACCATTTGGGGTTTTCTTGGCAAAGATACTGGAGTGGTTTGCCATTTCCTTCCCCAGCTTATTTTACAGATGAGGAAACTGAGACAGACAGAGTTAACTGACTTGCCCAGGTTCACACAGCTAGTAAGTGTCTGAGGCCAGATTTGAACCCTGGTCTTCTTAACTCTAGGACCAAAGCTGTATCCAGTGAGCATGTCTTCAGCATATAATTGTTTTTAATAACTGAGTTTAGCAATGCTAAAGTTTTGTTACTTCTTGAAAAATCAAGATGCAAAGCAGGGATAATTTAGCCTAGATAATTAGGAATCATGTGCCTGAATAATAATGAAAACAGTCCTGTAGAAGAAAAAAAAAAAAGGTTCTTTGGTGGGGAGTCAGAGGACTGCCCTGCCTCCCCAGTCTGGGCCTCAGCTTTTTCATCTGTAAAACAAATGTATTAGATTATATAATCTCTAACTCTATGATCCTATGAGAAATTCAGAAATAAGGGCTCAATTTCACCAGAAAAATAAACTAAATGAATATATAGGACGTTGGGCTACATCCCATTATTGCCCAAAGTTGCTGAAAAATTTAGAAAATAATTTCAATCCTCCTTACCCACAACTCTCTCTATGCTTGATCTTGCAGTAAGTCACTATGGCCTCTTTAGGTGTCAGTAGTGATTATTTTCTGTAATTTTTTTCTTATTTCGTTTTATTCCCAATATATTTTGTCCATGCTGGAAATCAACTGGTTAACAAATAGAATATGGTGAGGGAAAAAACAACCAACAAGAATGACAAAGAGCTACTGAAATAATACCACTAACAACAGACAGATATACTCAGGAGCATGCTGGAGCTAACTCAAACTGTCTTGTAAGAGCCGGTTGTTAAATTTTCATTGTGATCATTTACACCTTTGAAAACCAGCAAATTGCAAATCAGAGCTTAATTTATTGTTTGACTGATTGTCTATTTTTAAAGTGTTGGAGAAAATATTAACAATGCAGATTAAATTTGTAAGTTATTTGGTGAGTACATTTCCCACTCTGGAGAGATTAAATTTGTGAGCTATGTAGTGCATACATTTCCCCCTCTCTCAATCTGGTTGTTAAACATTTGCCATCACGAAAGTGTTTTGGATTGTTTTATATCTGTGAAAAAAGGAGGCAACTAAGTGGCTTAGTTGATTGAGTGCTGGGCCTGAAGTCAGGAAGCGCTTAGTTCAAATCCAACCTCAGACACTTATTACCTGAGTGACTCTGAGCAAGTCATTTACCCTATTTGCCTTAGCTTCCTCATCTGTGAAATGAGCTGGAGAGGGAAATGGCAAACTACTCCAGTATCTTTGCCAAGAGAACACCACTTGGAGTCACAAAGAGTGACAGCTGGAAAAAAAAAATCAGTAAAGGAAATCAGAAAACTCCTCCCAGTCTTTGGCCTGACTGTATCTGCATGTGAAAGGACAGGAATGTGGGTAGGCCTTAGAAGAAACAAAGACCTTACCCCACCAGCTAAATTTGTCTCAGCTCCTTTTCTCCACTTATTCTTCTTAGTGGGACATTGAAAGTGGCTTAGAGACCAATACTATGGAATCCACATCCCAGAGCTATAGGGTTGGAGAAGCTATCACTATCTGGCCTATAGTCTGGTCAGTCAGCAAGCATTCATTAAGCATTTGAACAGAGGTAAAAGGAAAGTTTCTGCCCTCAAGGAGCCTTCTTTCTAACGAGGAGATAACTTGGGAAGAGTTATGTAAAAGGAATAGCAAATTGTAAAAGCAAGAATTTCCCCAGCTTTCTTCATATTTTCAGAGCTTAGCACAGGGCCTGGCATATAGCAAATACTTAATAAATGCTTGTTGACTTTACTCCTTGAAAGCAAGGAACTTTTTTTCTTTTTCTTTTCTTTGTATTTCCAAAGCTTAATGTGATGCCTGGCATAAAGTAGGTGCTTAATAAATGCTTGTTGACTTGACTTGTCCCTCTGAGCAACACTGGAGGTGTGAGTTTCCCCTCCACATGTATATTCCATGTGTATGCATGTATGTGTACTCCTACATGCAGGTGCCCTGGTCATACTTGCATACATTTCTTGCACATGTGACTCTTCACATTGTATCCTGACATGTTCCCAATTGTGCTGATGTTATATGTTTATTTGTGAGGTAGTACACCCCAGGTTTATGGGAGAAATGTTTCATGGCTACTTTTCTTACTAAGAATGTCATTTCACTTCGATACTTTTGATTTCACCTCATTGTGGCTTCTGGCTGATGACTAAAGATAAATACAAAGTTGAGGATACAAGAGCTATGGTTTTAGGGGATGGGCAGCTACAGAGTTCCTTGGATTTAGGATTGCCATTCTCTTGTCTAGGAGACCTGCCCTGCAAATTGATGATGGGAAGGTGTATCAGTAAGGCAAGATTCATGATATCATAGCAAACCATGAATATGCCTATATAGTTCGGAATTGCAAAGTATAAGAGACTCTCTGTATAGAAGGCAGAAGAAGTAAAACATTTATTCAGACACCAGAGGATCAAATCCCAAAACCAATAACCCCAATTCAACATAGCAGTAATTGTATCCCACAAAACCAGTAAGTCCACCTCAATGTAACAGCAAGGAGATTAAAACACAGTATCACAGCAAGGAGCCAAGCCATCCTATAACCTTCTCTTCTGGTAGGACCTTCCTGTAAACACTCACTCATGAATCCTAACTGTCTGCTTGCCTGAGTCCTCTCCTCCTGCAGTTCTGAAAGCGCTTGCAGTTCTCAGAGCCCTTCCAGTTCTCTCTCTGTCTCTCCATCTCTTCCAGTTCTTTGTCCTCTCTCACAGTTCTCTCTTCTTCATCATCTTCTTCATCATCATCATCATCTTCTTCTTCTTCATCTTCTTCATCATCATCTTCTTCTTCTTCTTCATCTTCTTCATCATCATCTTCTTCTTCTTCTTCATCTTCTTCATCATCATCATCTTCTTCTTCATCTTCTTCATCATCATCATCTTCTTCTTCATCTTCTTCATCATCTTCTTCTTCATCTTCTACATCATCTTCTTCATCTTCTTCTTCTTCTTCTTCTTCTTCTTCTTCTTCTTCTTCTTCTTCTTCTTCTTCTTCTTCTTCTTCTTCTTCTTCTTCTTCCTTTCTGGTCTCTGCAGCTCTCTAGTCTGAGCTTAATGGCTACCAACAGGGTATATATACCCTGTGTAGGCCTAGGGCTTAGTACCTAATAGCAAAAGGGTGTGGGCCTGCCTACAAGCAAGCCTCTCCTAATCAAGCTTCCCTTAACTAGCTCCACCTGAGGCCTATTGAACGGGCAGGGAAAATCTTTGATTACATTAGCACCACAGAAGGGTTCTCTAAGTACTCCATCTCATTTGAGCCTCATAACCATCCTGTAAGGTAGGTAGTGTAGTAATGATTATCCTATTTTAAAGATGAGAAAACTGAGGCTTAGAAGGGATATGTGACTTGCCATGGTAACACAGCAAGATTTTTGGAGGTGGGATTCAAACTCAGATCTAGCTGACACCAGTTAGTTCCAGCACAATGTTAAGTTTCAGCCACTGGAATGAGGAAATACCTAGAAGTCTCTCATACAGCTACAATAGGGAGTTAGACAGCTTTGAGATATCAAGGACATTGCCAAGAGAATGCCTTGGCCAGAGGATGGTGTCTGCTGTCAACCCCCAAACTTGCAACATTCAGTCAGCACTTTGCAGTTATTGTCACCTGCAAACCTCTAGGTCAGACTCTTTGGATGAGCTCTTACCAGGATGAGGAGCAAATAAAGACAACTGATACTGGGATACTCAAGTGACTCCATATCTGGGCTCTTTCCTTGATGCTTGGTGCTGGATAAAATTGTTCTGCCTTCCTTATCTCGGCTCCCTCAGGTTCTATAGAGCTCCTGATTACTATTGGTAAACACTGGACTCTCTGTCATGCTCTGCAGGAAGCAATAGTTCCTTCTTCTTCATTTCTGGCTGCTTACTTTCTTTCTAAGATCCTACTGCTTTCATCCCTCCCTGTAATATATGTGTTACGTACTCTGCTTCCCCACCCCTACAAGTTACCCTAACTATGTCTGACAACACATACTCTATTCTGTTCGTGTTCCTTTCTATGAAGAGGAGATGAAAGAGACAGAGAAAAAACACAGAGGAAAAATGGGAGGACAGAGACAGAGAGAGAGAGACAAAGAAAGAGACAGAGAGAGACAGAGAAAGAGAGAGACAGAATTTGTTAAGCACTTTGTACTTTGTTAAGTACCAGGCACTGTACTAAACGCTGAGTCTAAAATACAATCCAACAAGATAATTTCTACCTCAAGGAGCTTATATTCTAAAGGGGGAAGATAAGATATAGGGGAGCTGGAAGAAGAGCATGCTGCAAAGTGGTAGGTGAGAAGTCCAAAGAGTGAGTCCATGCATGAGTGGTTGCTCATCTGAGTTTTGCATTTTTTGGCTTTGTTTTAATATTTTTCTCTATTACGTTACCACGGTCATTGTTTTTGCTTTCATTCTCTTGCTTCACTCTGAATCAGTTTACACAAATCTTACCAAATTTCTTTCAATTTCTCATGCTCCTTATTTCATTTGGTACAATAATAGGTCATTATATTGTCCAGTCATTCCCCAATTAATAGATAACACACATTACTTCATGTTTGCAGCTATCTCCAGAAATCCTGTTACCAGTATTTTGGTTTATATGGGATCTTTCCTGGTGGGTTTGACCATTTTGAAGCACACACCCCTAAATGGCAGCCCTCCCTCACTTAAATCCAGTTCACTTGCAAGTCATGACATCACTTTCCTGATGCCATAGGCCTCTTCAAGAATGAATAACGAACAACAACATCTCTGTGTCAAACGATATGAACCATTACTTTTATAGTGAGTGTTACAATGGAGATTTAAAGGGTCTTCTGCACTGGTTGGACACATTCGTAGCTTCATCAATAGTGTATGTACTAGTGTTTGTCTCCTCACAGCCCTGCCAACATTGTTTATTTCTGTCTTTCATAATATTTAACAGATTTCTGGGTGTGAAATGAAAACCCAAAGTTGTTTTGATTTGCCTTTTCTCTTTTTATTAGTAAGTTGGAGCATATTTATATGGCTGTTAATTATTTACATTTCCTCTGAGAATTGTTCATGCTCTTTGAATAAATTAATGAATGATAAACTTCTTTTTTTTTTCTTTTGGGGAACTTTTCCATGTCTTTCTCTAATTCTCTCCTGACATTTTTAACTGTCTAGAGCCTGAAACTAAAGTATGCATTTTAGTATTTATTTCTTTGATGCAGTTTTATTTACTGTTTTTAACTTATAAGAAAGAAAAATATTTTTTCCTAGCTCTCCCTCAGAAAACTACCTAAATTAAGTATGATTTTTGGTACTTAATTGATAGCATTCCCTGTGCTTTAATGATCCTTAATAGAAAAAAGATAACTCAAGTCTAACTTAAGCATATAACTCTAAAATGACTCCTTCAGCTTGGAGGAAAAAAGCCAAAGTCCTAATTTGTTGCTTATTAATCATGTGCAAACTTCTCTGCTTACGTTATCCAAGAGGAAGAATAGGGCTCTGGAAAGCTGGTGTCTGGCAGATGATAATTTTATTATAAACTTTGGGTCTTGGGGCACATCAAATCCAGGGAAATTCTGCAGGGTAACAGGTACCTGCACAATAGCATCTCTCCTAAAGACACTTTGTCCTAGCATAGGTGAATAGGACTCCGCACCCCATAAATCTACTCCCTTCCCCTAAAAGGAAATTGTTTATAGGAACCTAAAAAAATTAGCAGCGTACTGTGTAAATAGATGTACAAATCACAGATGGCACAGAGCACATTTTTCTGATTGATGGAAGCTGACCTTTTTCTTCAGATTCATTGCCAAAAAAGGAGGTGATCTGGGATGCCCACTAAGGTGAAACAGTCCTCTGGGGAAGAGCAACATTTCAAAATGAAGTGATAAAATGGACATGCTTCCTTTGGCACAGGTAGTAGATATTCCATCTCTCTCATCCAAATCTGCTCTAAGCAAGGATAACTTCAGTTTTTTGTTTTGTTACTGTTGTTTTGTTGTTTGTCTTTGAGACTGTACTTCCTGTCTCGCCCAGGTGGGAAATGTAGTGGCCACTCATGCTACAGAGAAGTTTTAGCCTGCTCTGTTTTTCCAACCTGGGCAGATTTGCCTCTCCTTAGGCAATGTGGTAGTCCTCTCATTTTTTACAAGAAGCCTTTCCCAACCCCTTTTAATTATATTGCCTTCCCTATGTTAGCTATTTCCTACTTATTCTGTATTTGGGGGCAGTTAGGTGGCACAGGGGATAGGGCAATGGGTTTGGCATCAGGAAGACTCATCTTCATGAGTTCAAATCCAGCCTTGGAGACCTACTGTGTGACCCTGGGCAAGTCATTCAACCCCTGTTTGCCTCAGTTTCCTCATCTCTAACTTGAGATGGAAAAGGAAATGGCAAACCATTCCAGTGTCTTTGCCAAAAAAATCTCCAAATGGGGTCATGAAGAGTCAGACACAAGTGAAATGACTCAATAAAAAAATCCTTCATTTAGCTTGCTTTTTATATATTTGTTTCATGTTGCCTCAATCATGAGATTATAAGCTCCTTGAAGTGAGGGACTCTGTCTTTTGCTTCATTTTGCATCCGCATTGCTTAGCACAGTGCCAGACATATAGTAGGTGCTTAATAAATGTTTATTGACTGATTGCTCCCAGGGGCTTATTATATTAGTTTCAGACTTAGTTTGTATGCTTCCGGTTCTACATAATTTTGAGTTTCAGATTTTCTTCTCTCCCTCCCCCGCTCCCTCCTCAAGACAGCATGGAGTCCCATATAGCTTCCACATATAACTTTGCATTGAATTAATTTACACACTAGTCAAGTTATGGAGAAGAACTGTGATCAATGGAATGAATCATGCGAAAGAAGAAACAGGACCAAAAAAAAAAAAAACCCACAAACAAAAACAAAAGAGAGAAAAAGAAAAAAAAAAACAAAGGGGGGAAAAAAAAGGCTAGCATGAAGTGTGCCTCAATCTGCATTTGTACTTCATAGTTCTTTCTCTGGATGTAGATAGCATTCTCCATCGTGAGTTCTTTGGAGTTGTCTTTGTACCTTGTGTTGCTGAGAAGAGTAAAGTCTGTCAGGGTTGGTCCTCACAGAATCTATATATCTGTGGTTGTGTATAATGCTCTCCTGCCTCTGCTCCGCTCACTCAGCATTATGTCGTGTAGGTTTTTCCAGGTTGTTACGAAGTCCGTATCATCCCCATTTCCATTACGTTCATATACCATAGCTTGTTCAGCCATTTCCCAATTGATGGGCATCTCTTTGATTTCCAGTTCTTAGCTACCACAAAAAGAGCTGCTATAAATATTTTTGTACATATGGATCCTTTTCCCGCTTGTGTGATTTCTTTGGGATACAACCCTGCTTAATTGGCTTTGGCCCTACTTCAGCTCAGAATTTCTAAATACAAGAGATCTACTAGCCTTAGCCTCTATAGCAGCAAGGATGACAGGGAGATGATTGTGGTTTGTAGGGACAGTGAACTTCACTATTAGTAGGCTCAAATTGTGTAATTACATGGGTAATATGCATTCACTTTTTCATGTTCTTCCCAGAAAGGGAAAATTGAAAGCCTACATCTTTATATTCTATATACATTGAATATAACAAATTATAGAATATATTGTTGATAAAGTTTCTTTTTTTTTTTTTTTTGCTTTTTTTTTTTTTGAGGGGAGGTAGGTAGGAAGAGGATGTAGAATTGCTTAGCCTAGCTATATACCTAGCCTATGAAATTGTCAAAATAAAGGTTCCTTCCCCCAAACACACCATTAGTCCAACCCAATGGGGCAACCCAACCCTTGGAATCAGTTTTACAAATCTGAGGCTCTTGCCCATGATCCTTGGCATCTGGATGGCTTGTTTATTGCTTCCTCAGTTGTGCCCTGGAATGTGGCTTGGTTCAAATTCTGTTCTCAACAGGGGTGGACTTCAGGATCATCTGATTAGAAAGCAAAAGCTGTCTCTTTTTCCTTGTAAGCCGCATCCAGGGGAGAAGGACCAGAGCACAAAGCAGGCTGACTGAGCGGTGAGGAGTTGTGGATGCCAAACAGTACATGAATTCTGCTAGAAGTTAAATCAACTACCACAAAAATGGCGTTCCTCCTCTTCCTTCTACAGAGGCTCCTCTGATGACTCCTGGGACTACCTCTTTCATCTGCTTGGGGCTCCCAGCATTCATCTCCTTGTCCTCACCCAGAGAGAGATTTCTTATCAGGGCTTTTTATTTGCCTTTTTTTTTTCCTTGCTAAAAAGTAATTCACTGTTTAGCTTTTAACTTGGCCTCAGTACATTTAATGTATTCTTAAGGGTGCTATTAGTGTCTCAGACTATAACAGTCTGTTTCATTTTACTTTGTGTTTTAAAAGGGTGAATAGCTTTGATTTTTAGCTTTTAAACTGAATGCTTTCTAAAGCAAAGACTAAAAAAGAAACCACCTTGCAGGAAAGCAACACACACACACGTGCACGAGCAAGCTTAAGTGTAAGGGGCTAATCTGAGAAGTCAGGAAGGACCTTTCCCTTTAACAGTTAACCCTAATGATCCCATGTTTCAGGGTACAGCCTTGTACTGTGGTCCCTTGTCATCTCCTGTTGTAGGTACTACAGCAGGCATGGTGGAGATGCCCCAGCATGCCTACAGTCTAAAACTAACTTGGTCCTGAGTCCTCATCCTTGTACTGATGAGGCCTTCACTCTAGACCCGACCCAAGTTCGTGGCTAGTTCACTGCCCTGAGCTATTCCTTGGGCTAGTCCCTTTGATCTTTAAAAGTGAAATCATCAAAAGAAAAAAAAAAAGGTAAAGCCATTCACATGGTAGTCTTAGAGCTGAAAGAGACTTTAGGAGTGAGCTAAAGTCCCTGCCCCTCATTTTGTAGATGAGGAAACTGGGACCCCAAAAGTTTCAGTGTCTAAGATCATACAAGTGATATAGAATTCAAACCCAGGCTTTGTCAACTGCACCATGTTTAGAAATGATGCCCATAGATAGGACCTCCTTTCCCTAGAGACAGGCCTGTAGGAGCACACAGTGCCAAAGGAAAATGCACACTGAGTTACTAACATGAGAGGGAGACCCCAGAAGGAGCAGAGATAAGAGAGGAGAGATCCTCCTGAGGTAGAGAATGCAGAGAGACAAGGAACTCTTCCCAGATGGATGAGTGGAAGGAGAAGGATCATGAAAGGGATAACGATGAGCATAGGAAAGAACTGTGAGGGATGGGAGCAAAGCAAGACTTTTACCCTCAACAGGGCTTCATCCAGGGCAGCCTTATAAGTCATGTGGATTGTAGAGTGATGCTGATGTCCTTGGGTAGAGTTACTTGATTCCTTAGCAACTCAGGGTTCTTTTCCCTTGCAGAGAGGGACTCCATCCAGTGCAGTATTTGGTTGTTGTAGTTGTTGTGTTTGTCCTTTGTTTTCGAAGCGGACATTGGCATCAGGGAGATGATGACATGACTTGCAGTTGACTTTGATTTGAGTGAGGGAGGGCTGTGCAAGGTCACCAGCCTCACTTTCTCCTCAAGAACCATCTGGATCCAGTGACCGGATATTCAGCAGGATGACTGGAGATGACCCAGGATGCATTAGGAGACCCTGGCACTTTTAGGCTCAGGCCTTTTCATGTACTCACTTAGAGTGAGGTAAGGCCCATTCAGTGAATAGGCCTCTTTAAGAAGTGAGTAAAGCCATGGCCCCTTTAATTAGGAAAAAAAAAAAAAAAAAGAAAGAAAAAAAATCAAACTGGGAGGGGAAAACCCTCAGGGTTGCTGTTCCAAAGAGAAACAGTTACCATTGACATTCACTCTAAGGCAGGAGGGCCCAAAATGCAGACATTAAGCGGAGCTTGAGCCGGTAAGTAGCTTGGAGGTGGGGAAGTATACACAACACAATTTTAAATGTAATCTCATTAATAACCTTTTCTCCATCACTTTCTTAAGTCTAGAAAATAAGTAAAACAATTAACCAAACCCCAATTTGTTGTGTTTGCCAATTTCCAAGGCAACATAATGACACTGTAAATTTAATGATCAGCTCTCATGAGCCAGTTCAAGCTAACTGAGTCAGGTTCAGTCTACAACAGGACTACAATTCCGGAGAAATGTTTAAGTCCCTAGAGAATTAGGAACCCCATCACTGAGGGAAGAAGAGTTGTAGTGATGGTCAAGGGGCTTGAGCATGAGCTCTTTGTAATATTGTTAAGTAAACTTGTTTAATCCATATTCTGTTAGCTTGGTGCTTGGTTAGGTGGTAAGGTTACTCGGGTCTTTTCTCAGGGGGATATCAAAGACGAACCATGGAGAAATGAACAAGATAGAACTCAAATAGATTCAATCGGTCATATGTTACACACATCACATTTTTTGGTGCACCATACACATGCCTTCTGTGTGTATATGTTTTTGGACTAGATACGTAGTTTCATCATGTCTATATATAAATCCACATGCATATATTTACATATGTTTATGTATATGCACTATGTTGTCTTAGGGTATTGCCTGGTTCATACACACATAATTGATCTATAGTCAAAACATATATTATGTCTCTACATGACAGTCAAATTCACGTGTACAATATATGATGCAATCAAACATATATGTGGGTATACATACATATTATACATATCATTGCCATATGAACATACATATGGCTGTTATATGAACATAGGGAAATCACGTAAGTTCTGAACCTCATTTTTCTCACTTGTAAAGCATTTTCAGGTCCTATCTCACAGGATTATTGTGAGAAAAACATTAGGTAATGCAGTAGATAGAGTGCCAGACTTGGATCAGGAAGACCTGAGTTCAAATCTTGTTTTAGTCACTAGTTGAGGGACTCTGGCCAAGTTCCTTAACCTCGATGTGTCTCAGTTTCCCCTCTGTAATAGGGAATAATGATAGCGTCTTCTGCAGAGGGTTGTTTTGAGGATCCCTCCCCCCATTAGATTGTAAGCTCTTCGAGGGCACTATCTTTTGCCTCTTTCTGTATTCCCAAATGCTTAGCACAGTGCATGTCTCATGTGCTTAATAAATGATCATTGATTGATTGATCAAATGAGATACATGTAAGGTGCCTTGAAAACCTTAAAACATTCTATAAAGATGGCTATTATTCTAACGGTGAGTCGGATTTCATAGAATTTCAGAGCTGTGAGAGAGCTTAGAGACCAATGAGTCCGATCCCTCCACTCCTTATTTATAAAAGACAAGATTAAAGAAGAAACTTCGGGGATGGGATACTGGAGGAAAAGGGAAGGGAAGGAAAAGAGGGAACATGAAAAGAAAAGGAAAGAAAAGACAATTGCTGTTTTATTCGCTTTGGAGCTGAGTGCCAGAAAGGACCTAGGGCACTTAGATACCCAATTAATAATAATAATAATAGCTAACACTTATAGAGACCCTACTGTGTGCTAGGGACATAGAGGACAGAAATTAAAGCTGACTACAGTGAGAAGAGAATAGTGACTTTGGGAGGAAACGAGGAATAAGGGAGGTGAATTAGAATGTCTAGATAACAGAACCTCAGCAGGCTTGTCTCCTAAGGGAGGGAATAAGTGAGTACATAGCACTTGTTAAGTGCCAGGCACTGTGCTAAGCACTTTACAATTGTTATTTGCTCCTCACAACACCCCTGGAGAGGAGGTGCTATCACTATCTCCATTTTACAGCCAGGGAAACTGAGGCAGGCAAAGGTTAAGTGAGTTGCCTAGGATCATACAGCTAGTAAGCATCTGAGGCCAGATCTGAACTGAGGTCTTCCTGGCCCCCGGCTGCGTACTCTATCCACCGTTCCACCAGCTGGCCTCCAAAGAGCTCTCTGCTTCGCCTTAAGCCTGGCAAAGGGAGAATGCTAGATAGGAAGAATCCATTGAGTTCCCCCAGGCCCCACCGTCAAGTTAAATCCTGATCCCTCAAGTTCACTCTTCTAACCACCAAGTTTAGTCCTCTAGCCCCTGGAGGTCCCCCTCATCAGAAAAGGGTTCTCCACCTTCCATTGGCACAGTGTCTCACAGTAATTTCTAAGCTTTTCTATGCCCAGCAGAGATAGAAACGTCTAGTGCCTCTTCCTGCTCAGGACCAGACTCTTCTTCCTGGTGCCCCAGAGCCCTAATGTGGTAGAAGAGCTGAAAGAATTGACCTAATAGTTAAGGGACATGGCATAGCCAGCCAGTAACCAGTAACAAGTTTCCTACCAATGTGTGGTGTATTGGATACTACCAGGCCCTGGTGTGTTCCTAGCCTGTTGTCCAGACATTAAGGTGTCTATTTTTCACATGCCTTCTGTGTGAGTGGCAGCTAGGGACAGGAGGTCTACAATCCTCATTTCAGCAGAATCTATTGGCAGTACAACGAGAATGACTTAGAAATGTGTGTCAAATGTAGAGAATCCTGGATGCTGAGAGACACAGGCAGCCTCTTCCCTGTCTAACCCCTAGAAGGCACCTTTGCTATCTTAGAATGGACCAATCTGCCTCTGTTTTGTCCCTGACTACTCCTGGGAGTATGCCCTATATTCAATTTGTTCTAAATCCATTATAATTGAACCTGGCTGAGATGAGATTGTTTTAGTAGTAGTTCTTGAGGAAAAAACAAAACAAAACAAAACAAAACTTCCAAATGCAATGTTATAAGGGTGAAAACTGGAATCACTAAGAAAGGTTGATTTCCCTTGAATGGATCCATGGCCAAACCTAACTATGAACCCATCTTCAAGTTCACATAACATCATGTGATTTCATATTCATATTCCAAGAGTGAATGTGCTAAAATTGATGGCAATGCGGAGTTATTGAGAGTTCACATGAATATTACAAAGCACATCAACCTTTGCATCACAAATGATGGAAATCATATTGAAGATGTTATTTGTTAATATTCCAATTAAATAAAATGTTGTTGAAAATTTCAATCATTTCATTTCTTGAGAATATGCATTTTTGCCTATGTGTCCAGACTTTAGGAACATCCTATATAGTGATAAAAATCTATTTTAAAAAATTGTATAGCATTCTTCCTCTCTATAATATTTTGCATAAACTGCCATATTGTATTTAGTTTCTCTGTCACTATCTCTGTGTCTGTCTCTCTGTCTCTGTCTGTCTCTTTGTCTCTGTCTGTCTCTGTCTCTCTGACTCTCTCTCTGTCTCTCTCCCTCTCTCTCTCTCTGTCCTTGAACATGTAATCCCAGTAGCAACTTTTTAATTTCTGCAGATGTGGTCCTCTCTTTCATGTCTTACTTGAGGTTTTGAGTTTCTAATGGATAAAAAACTTGACTTGCTCTTCATAACTTAAAAGAGATTCCAGGATAAGAGAAATGTTTAAAATCTTTGGTGAATCTGTCATTTGACTTCCTTCTGTATTGGCAACCAAAAATGGGCTCCTTAGCACTTAGTCAACAAGTGCCCTTGACTAGTTTGGCTTTTTCCCCTGAACTGAATGCTGTTTGTATGTTGGACTGAAGTAAGCTTGTCGGCCCCTTCACCTTGCTTCCCTTGCTTAAGCTGATGGAAAGAACCTGTGCTTTCCCGGTCAACCCCTTCACCTTGCTTAAGCAGATTGAAAGAACCTGTGCTTTCCCCGGCGTACCTTACACCCCCGCAGAAGCTGGATGGTTAAAAGCAGCTCCCGTTGGAGCCAGAGGCTGCTATAGCTACAGCCACAGCTGAAGCAGGAGCTGCCAGTAGCAGAGCTGACCTACGGGAGGAAGCTGAACAAAGACTTCAGGCCAGTGGGTAATCTTTACCATAGAGGGGGAAGCATGATTTTGCTTTATGCAATCATGCTTCTCTGTAGCCTCCTGGTTACTCTTTCAAGGCGTACTTATTGGGCCTGGGAGCTTTTGATCAATATATCAAAATGGGGTTGCTGGTTCATGGGTTGGTTACTGTGGAGCCTAAATATATGTTTTGATTCTTCTGCCTTCTACTTTGAGAGTTTCTTATATCCGGCGGTTCCGAACCTTTCAGACATGTTTATGATCCTCTTTGAGATTATAAACTCTGCCCTCCTAATACACCTTCTCAGACAGTTTTTATCTCAGCCCCTCTAACTTCAGGCTTCTAACAACTTGGCTCAGCACACTGATTGTTAGAACAGGAGCCTACTGAAGACAACTCGGTAGCTGCAGATGCTAGAACTTCTCAAACCAGCCTTAGGAAGTAACCACAGGACAAGAGATGACTCAATTCAATTCTGTGGTTGCAGTCAAATACCTAAAAATGAGGAACCAATTCTCAGGGAGAGAATGCCTCACTGATATGCAAAAGAGGGATCAGATCTGGTCTGTTTGACACTAGAGGACTGAACAAGGAGTCATGAGTGGAAACTTGAGGGAGGAAGATTTGAGTTTAATATTGGGAACCATTTCTAATTATTAGATCTAATTTAGGACAGGCTGTTTCATTAGGTACTATTCTGAAAGATAGACAAACCAGTCAATCAGTCAGTCAAAGAGTATTTATTAAGCAGCTGCTAGTGTTGAGCACTATGGTAGGTGCTGGAGATACAACAAAGGTCAAAGGACACTCCTTGTTTTCAAGGAGCTCACAGTTTAATGGGGGAGGTGTCGTGCCAAAAACAAAACAAAACAGAAAACCTCTGTACAAATTGTATACATACATTTACATATACACACTATAAATATATATACACATACATGCATATATGTATATGTACATATATATATCTCTAATTTAGAATCAATATATAAATGTTGTTTATTGTTGGTTAGTCATTTTCAGTTGTGTCTGACTCCTTTAAGGTTATCTTGACAAAGATACTAGGGTGGTTTACCATTTCCTTCTCCAGCTCATTTTACATATGAGGAAACTGATGCAAACAGGGTTAAGTGACTTGCTCAGGGTCACACAGCTAATAAGTGTCTGAGGCCCCATTTGAACTCATGTCTTCCAATTTCCTGTTCATTTTGAACCTGAGTTTAAATTCGGCCTTAGACACTTTCTAGCTGTGTGACCCTGATCATAATCTATTATTAGACTATAAATTAGAGCTCTAATAGATTTATAATTTAAAGATTTATAATCTAATAAGATTATATAATTTATAATTTATGCGTATGTTATATATGTATATATGATCTCCAATGTGTGCATATGTATGTATTTACACACACACACACACACACACACACACATTGGAGACAGTCAACAGAGCAAAGACAAGCATTTGGGGAGATGAGGAAAGACTTTCTGTAAAAAGTGAAATTTTAGTTGAGGCTTCAATGAAACCATAGAAGCCAGGAATCTTTACTAGATAACACATGACAAGTGACCATATAGCCTCTGAAAAATTCCAAGGGAACCCACCACCTCTAGAATCGAGAAATGCTGCAAATATTAGCAAGGTATATTGGAAACTGCAGATGTATATTTAATGAGGAGTAAGTATGATTCTAAGTGCCTGTCTAGAGGCAGAGGGATGGATCAGATGACCTCACAAAATCTACCTCGTCTCTGATTCTATAATGATTTTTAGGGCCAAGGAAATAAGAACCCCACCCATGTCTTTTCTATTTACTTACAGGCCTCAGTAAGACACTTGGCTTCTGTGAAGATTCATTTTGGCTTGAAATATGAAATATTAATTATCTCTAAGTTAAAACCTATTTGCCTGCCTCATAAAGATTTTCTTCTCAGATAGATTTGAGCTCTACCAACACTCTTTTCTTCCTTTTGCTTCCTGATGCATGTAAATTACTGTCCTGTGCCCCCAAAAACCAGATCCACAAAGCTAAACTAAGATTCTTGGTAAATTGATGATACCACTATCACCAGATCAAACCATTAAAGGTAATTCCACACGTTACTCCCTCCCTTCCCAATTATCTTTAAAAAGTAAATGTGCCTTAAATTTTTGGAAATTGGTGTTAATGAAGAATGTGTGCCACCTTTCATAGGCATGTCTTAAAGATATTGCAGATTCAGTTCCAGTGCACCACAATAAAACAAATATCACAATACAGCAAGTCACATGGACTTTTTGGTTTCTCATATAACAGTTATGTTTCCACTATAATGTAGTCCATCGAGTATAGAATAGTATTATGTCTAAAAAATGCACATACTGTAATTAAAAATACTGTATTGCTACAAAATGCTAACCATCATCTGAGTCTTCAGAAAGTCATAATTTTTTTGCTGATGGAAGGTGTTGCCTCAGTGTTAAGGGCTGCTGTCTGCTGAGGGTGATGGTTGCTGAAAGTGGGTGGCTTTGGCAGTTTCTTAAAATAAGAAAACAACGAGTTTGCTGCATCAAAAGACTCTTCCTTTCACTTGAACACTGAGAGGCCATTGTAGGGTTATTAATTAGCTTTATTTCAATATTGTTGTGTCTCAGGGAATAGGGAGGCCTGAGGAGGGGGTGGGGTGGGAGGATGGCCTCGTTGGTGGAGCAGTCAGAACATGCCCATTTATCAGTTGAGTTCGCCGTGTTGTATGGGCACGGTTCATGGTGCCCTGAAACAGTTACAATAGTAACATCAAAGATCACTGTAACCAATGTAATTAAAATGAAAAAGTCTGCAATATTGTGAGAATGGTAAAAATGTGACACAGGGGCGGGATGGGAGCACTTGCTGTTGGAAAAATGGTGCCCATAGGTTTGTTGTCACAAACCTTCAATTTGAAGAAAAAAAAGCCTCACGATATCTGAGAATACAGAGAAGCACAATAAAACAAGGTATGCCTATACTTCTACCTGTTCACAATGTCGAATAGACCTTTTTTTCCTTCCATTGGGAAATAGCAACTAAAGTACAAAAGCCACGCATGCATACCACTCCGCTGGTCCTGGCAGCCTTATCATATCTGATAAAGAAAGCAGCAGTCAAAAATAACTGCTGAAGGGGAATGATGGGGTGGGTTTGGTTTAGTTTTTCCTGCTGAGAGTCATTCAGGGCAGAAAACATTCTTGTTGGGGATTATGAATTAGGAACTATGCTGACTTTCCCCGTTAATAGAATTCTATAAACATTTATTATTAAGCACCTACTAGGTGCCAGGCAATGTGCCAGGTGCTTTACTATTTCATTTGAGCTTCACAACAAAACTTGGAGATGTTGCTATTATTTCCATTTTACAGATGAAGAAACTGAGGCAAACAGAGGTTAAGTGATTTGCCCAGGGGTCACACAAGGGGGTTGGATTTGAACTGAGGTCTCCTTCTATCGGCTGTGCCACCTACCTGACGCATTACATAAAAGGAAGCCGAAAAGGCTATGGTAGACACTTATGGTACCCAACAAGGTGGCATGGTGTTCTATGGAACTGAAGCCAAGCCTAGCTCTGATGGAAAATGGAGTTACCTGGAAGGCTGCGAAGCCTCTGTGAAAAGGCTTTGGGGAGAGTTTCATGCTCCATCCTCCAGTTCTCCCATCAGAGGGGAATAGGCCACTGAGGGAGAGTGGAGAAGGCGCTGAGTACCAAAACTATCTATTTTTCTTTAAGAGACTCCTTTTAAATGTGATAAGCGGGAAACCGACCATAGTGGCAGAATCACAGAATTTGGGGGTTGATTTGGGATTTCAGTGGTCATCTAGTTCTCTACCCTAAAGGAATCCTCATTAGAACATAAATGACAAGAGGTCTTACAGCTTCTGCTTAAAGATTTCCCAAGAAGGGGGAACCTTCCAACCCCAGAAGCAGCCCCTTTCACTTTGAAATAGCTAAAATTGTTGGGAAGGTTTTTTTTTTTTTTCTGACATCAAGAGTGAATTTGATTCTCAATAACTTCCACTCATTGGTCCTGGTTCTTACAGTGAGTATGAAATATAACAAACCTAATCCCTCTCCCACATGACAACTTTTTGGATACCTGGACACATCTCTCAAGACCCCTGTGAATTTATTCTTCTTCGGGTTGAACATCCCCATTTCCTTTTATCTATTCTTATAAACATCCCCTCTCTACTCACTAAAATGACACCCTGGTACAGGCCCTCATCACCTTATTATGCCCAGGCTATTGCAATAATTTTTGGGTTATTCCCTTGCCTCAAGTCTCTCCCCACTCCAGTCCATCCTCCACTCAGCTGCAAAATGATTTTCCTTAAAGTGCAGTTCTGACCATGTTAACTCCTCCCACTCCCAACTCAATAAATTCCTTGTTCCATCCGGGATCTGTTTAGTATTAAAAGCCCTTCATAACCAAGGAGCTTCCTATCTTTCCTTTCTTCTTACATTTTGTTCCCCTCTGGGTATTTGCAGGTGCCTTCCCTCTGAGATTACCTCCTATTTACCTTGTTTATGTCTCATACGTTCATGATTGTTTGAGTGTTACCTCCCTATTAGAATGTGAACTCTGAGTTTAGGGAACATGATTTCTCCCCTTTTCTTTCTATGACCGGGGTGTAGCAAGCTACCCAGCACATAGTAAACACTTAATAAGTACTTGTTACCTCCCTGACTACCAATTTTTATTGAGTACTTAGAGGAGTAGTCAAATATCTATGGTTTGTTACATACAACATAGATTTCAAAATAATGTGTGATTTTTGAATCAATCACTCCCTTCTCTAAACCTCATGGTTTTTTTTTTCCAAATATTGACTTTTTTTCCCCAGCCACAGAGATAGTGGAAGGACCAAGACGATCAAGATCAAGAAAGAAGCTTCCCAGATGTCAAAGGGCAGTTATTATGCCAGAAGAGGAGGGTTAGATTATTGTGGGGCACGGGTCTAATGTGAGACAGCAGAGCTGTGTTCAATTTCCTCTAATCTGACATTAATCCAGCTTACCAATCAACAACCAAAATATGAAGGGAAATTCAAAACCGACCTCCTTCCTGTTTCAGGTGAGGTGTATCTGTTGCTCCCTCCTAATCCCCATTTCCCTCAGAACTGTGATGATTCTGGACTTACAACATCAGAATTAGATGATAAGGAAAAAACAAAGTGAAAAATTGAACACAGCTCAAGAAATTCTTAAGGAAACATTGATTATGACAGATGCCAGGGTCTTTTTGTGGAAATCCCCTCCAGTCAGTTTTCTCTTCCTCCTATCACTCATACCAATGATGGAATAATCTTTCTTGTGCATTGATCTATCTGGTCAGGTATCTCCTCTGCTCAATAGTTAACAATGACTGTTGCCCACTGAGCAAAGTTCAGACCAATAGGATGGAAGCTACTTGAGGGCATGGACTGCCTTGTTTCTTTCTGTCGTAGAGCCTAGGATGCCGGGTACATAGCAGGAGCTTAATAAATGCTTACTAAATGAATGAAGGAATGAATTCAAACTTCTTCGACTCAAGGCATTAGGTTGCAGTGGAAAGATGACTTAATTTGGAGTCGCAGGACCTGGATTTAATCCTGAAGTCTGCCATTTATTCCCCATGTGACTTTGGGAAAGTCATTTAACTTCTCCAAGGATGCAATGTCTTCAACTGTAAAATGAAAAGGTTGGACTGGAATCTAGTCCAACCTATGATCTCATGCACCTTCTACAACCTAATGCCTCTCTCCCTTGACAGTCTTACCTTGGATGACTCTCTTCTGCCCACTCTAATACAGACAAAATAAACTATTCTTTGTTCCCCATGACCCAAGGGCACCTTGTGCCCTTTCTTCAGTCTCCATGCCTTTGATCATTCTGTTCCCCACATGTGGGGACTCCTTATAGGAGTGGTCAAATATCTATGGTTTGTTACATACAATATAGGGCCAGAAATAAACAGACAATACACTGTGTGATTTTTCAAATCAGTAAGCTCCTTCTCCAAACCTCATTTTCTCCAAATATTGACTGTTCTCCCCCCAATCCCAGAGATGGTGGAAGGACCAGGATGATGATCAAGAAAGAAGTTTCCAAAACTTAACTGTCTTCACTTGCCCATCTGTAAAAGACCCTCCAAATATCACTTCCTCCTTGAACTCTCCCCTTAGTAACTTTTCCCCTTGGACTTTACATCACTATTTCAGAAGGGGCCATTTTTATGCTAAATTCAATCCCTAACTTGACTCACGGTTGGGAATTCTCTCCCTCCTCACTAGAAGCCTTTCTTCCCTAGAGGAATCTCTGCCTGAGTCCTTGCTCTCCTGATTCCTCATTCTCTTGCTTAGACCACCATTTCAGGAATTCACCTTCTACATTTGTTCTTTACCTCCTTGCAATCTTTCCTCTTCTTTGTAGCTCCTCTTTGCATGTTGAACTCCCACATGAGAGTGTAAGCTCTTTGAGGGTACGGGTCTGTCTTATTCACTTGTATTGATTGGTATGCACAGTGTTTGGCACAACACCTGGCATAGAGTAAGTGCTTAATAAATGCTTCACTTTAAATATTGATGATAATGCTTTCTCACCTCTCTAATCTATGCAACTTTGTATATTACAGTTATTTTTATTTATATTATGTTCTATCTCTCCCCCTTCTTCCTGTTAGATTGCAAGCTCCTTTAGGGTTGGGACTATGTCTTATCTAATTTTTTTATCTCCTTCAGCACCCAGTACAGTGCTCCACATATAATAGGTGTTTATTTAAATGAATGAATGAATGAAATTTGTATGAATCAAGTCTCAGAGTCTAATCTGTTTGAAATCTCAACAGTATAAAAGCGAAATTGTCATGACATTAATATGGTTAATTTTCTACCATTCTAAGTGAGCTCATTGTTCTAGCTCTGACAGCAATCCCCAAATTAGTTCTTAAATGAAGAAAAACAAGAGTATAATATGACTCCTTTAATTTGGCTGGATCATTTGGTAATAAGTAAATGTGTTATTCCACCCACTTCAAGATCCTTACCCTGTTCCCATCTACTACCACAGTGAGTGGTAAAATCCTTCTGGGTCACCATCTCTTAGGGGAAGCCAGTTCAGACGTATAAGTCTTAGATGATTTAGGTCTGGGGTTAGAGCCATGGTTCCCTAGTGCCATAACTCAGGTTTTGATGTACCTCATAATTTTTTTCTGGAAGCTCATTAATACAAAACTCACTATATCTGAAGAGGGTCCTAATAAGGAATGTACATATATATGACCTACTATATCTTTCTTTGAGAGGCTGGCTGAATCAGGGGTTATAGAGATAGTTTGGAGAGTTAGAGACTTTTGATTAATTTCAATCAACCAAACAATAACAAAAAAACCCCAAAACCATTCAGTGCTTACTATATGCAAGACACTAGATTAAATACTGGGGATACAAAGAAAGACAAAAACATGGACCCTTGCCCTTGAGGAGTGCTCATTCTAATGGAGAAGACAACATATAAATAACTATGCTTATATTTATCTATGTCTATCTATCTATCTATCTGTCTATCTATCTATCTATCTATCCAGAGAAGATGAGAAGTAATCTCAGATGGAAAGACAGAAGGTAGGAGGTTATTACTGGGCAGGCACTTATATTGTTATTTAACACCTCTCTTTTCAACTTTGGAATCCCTTCCTTTATATTGATCCTGGAGATAATAGACAATCACTGAAATTGTGTTTCATTTTTAGTAGGAGGGGTGAAAGAGTCAGACCTATGATTTAAGAACACCTCTTTGGCAGCTGAATAGAAATTAGATTGGACTGGGGAGACATGATGCAAGGAGACATATTGGATATGTGGGATAAGTGAGAATGAGGAGCCAAGGATGACACTGAGCTTGTGAAACTAGGTGGTTGGGTAAAAGAGTAAAGAACAGAAATAGGAAATTGGGAAAAGGAGAAGTTCTAGAGGGAAAGATAATGACTTCTGCTTTGGATGTGTCAAGTTTGAGAAGCTTGCGGAATATCCAGTTCAAGATGTCCAAAGGGCAGCTGGTGTTGCAGAAAGACTAAGGTTCAATATATAACTATAGTAATCTGCACAGTGATGATACTTGAACCCATAGGAGCTAATGAAATAGTACAGAAAGAAAGGGACTTGGGGAACACCTTAACTTCACAACCTTCCCTTACTCAAATCAAAGTCAACTGCAAGTCATGTCATCATTTTCCTGATGTCGTGGTTCTCTTCGAGAATGAAAGACAAACACAACCTGGGTGTGACATAGATGAAGAACCACCAAAGGAAACTAAGAAGGAGCAGTCAGATATGTAGGAGTAGGAGAGAGCAGGGTCAGGAACAACCAGAATGGGGAGAGTAGCCAGTAGGAACAGTGTTGAATGCTACAGAGTAGTCAAGAACGATCAATACTGAGAAAAAGCCACTAGCTCTTTGGCAAGTAAGAGATCATTGGTAACTTTGGGAAGAGCATTTTCAGTTGAAGGATGAGGTCAGAAGCCAGACTAGGGAGAGTTAAGAAGAGAGTAAAGGGAAAGAAAGTGGAGGCGTCTAATTAGCTTAGGAGGCTTTCTCAAGGAGTTTGGCTCAGAAGAGAAAGAGAGATATAGGAAGATAGCTACCAGACTTGGTAGGATCAAGAGAGAGGTTTTGCTGTTTTTGTTTGTTTTTTTTTTTTTTTTTGCTAGGAGAGACGGAGACATGTTTTCGGAAGGCAGAAGAGTCAAGAAATAGTCAAGAAATATTGAAGGGTAGAGAAAGGGTGAAGAAACTAGTGGAGACAATCTGTTGGAAAAGGGGTAAGATAAAGGATGAATATAGAACAGTTGACCTTGGCAGAGAGAAGAGTCACAAATTCACCTGACTTTTATAATTTCATTAAGTCTTTAAAATGTCTTTCATTATTTCAAAAAAATAGCTTAGCAATTTTTCTAATAGTATATTTTTGTCCAGTTCTAATTCAGAAGTTATATAGACAAATCCCCTCATTTTACAGTAGTAGAAACTAAGGCCCAGTAAAGTCGAGTAATTTGTCCAAGGTCACATGGGAAATAAATGTCAGAGGTGGTATTTGAACCCAGGTCCTCTGATTTCGGACCCAGTTCTCTCTCCACTGTACTCCCACTGCAGGCATCAGCCTACAAATTTATAAGTAACAATTCTAATAATTGGCATCTTAAGTTTGTTTTATTGGTGTGGGTACTGTAACACAGCATGTCATTTTTTAAACCTATTCAGTTTTACTTTAAGAACTGTTTTTAATTGAGTAGTGAGTTAATGAGGCATAAGCATTTATTAACTGCTTACTATGTATGTACCAGGCACTGTGCTAAGCACCAGAGACACAAATAAAGGCAAAAACTGTCCCTGCTTTCAAGGAGCTTACATTCTAATGTAAAGAGATCATGTAAATATGCAAGATACATGCAAAATAGTTGGGAACTCTCTTAGGCCAGAGCTTAAGCTTTTTTTTTTTTTTAATGGACTCTTTTGGCAATCCAGTGAAGCCTGTGGACCCCTTCTCAGAATAATGTTTTTAAACAGATAAAATAAATAGAATTCCAAAAGAAACCAATTATATTGAGATGTAGTTATCAAAATATAAGACAAACTCATGGCTCACAGGTTAAGAATTCCTGCTCTAATGGCTTGGGGTGGAGGATTGGGGGAGGGAGTGGGAAAGGGTTCCTGCAGAAGGTGATATTTGAGATGAGTCTCAAAGAAAACCAGGGATTCTAAAGAGCAGAAATGAAAGAGGGAGAACATTCCAGGGATGGAGAGCAGGAGATAGAATATTGGGTGAGTCAATAAGCATTAATAAAGCACCTACTATGTACCAGGCTTTGTGCTAAGTGCTGAAGATACAAAGAAAGGCAAAAGATAGTCCCTAATCTCAAGAAGCTTACAAATATTATATACAAAGAATAGCCTGTATGCTGTAATTTAACAACTCTCTTTTCTACCCTGGCATCCCTTTTTACTTGCAAATTAAGAAGAAAGGAGAAGAAGAAGAAGAAGAAGGAGAAGAAGAAGAAGAAGAAGAAGAAGAAGAAGAAGAAGAAGAAGAAGGAGGAGGAGGAGGAGGAGGAGGAGGATTAGGAGGAGGAGGAGGACTAGGAGGAGGAGGAGGAGAAGTTGGAGGAGGAGGAGGAGGAGGACGACGACAACAACGACGATGACAACGAGGAGGACGAGGAGGACGAGGAGAAGGAGGAAAGAGAAGGAGAAGGAGGAAAGAGAAAGAGAAGAAGCAACAGCATTAGGCATGTTCTTTAAAGTTTGATGCTTTAGAAGCCCAGAGAAGTGGTTCTTTAAGAAGCTGCCACCATCACATATTGTTTGGGTGGTTCACAAATGAAAATGTTCTTACATTACCAACACCTGGCCTCTTGCTGTAGCATGACTAATGGCATGAATCATGCCATACATTGGATTTCAATTAGCAACATGTGCCACTTCACCTAGATCTTAAGATAATGTTTTAACCACTTCCTGACAAAGGCCCAGGAGTATAGAGATGTACACTGCACTCAAGGGGCAGGCAAACATTTCTCTTTTAAAATTCACAATCAAATAAACAGAAAAAAAATTAATCTTTTGCCCCTGAAGAACATTTTTTTCCTATTAAAGACAAATGCTTCTTCTACCACTTCACTGTAACTACCCATTCCGTGGCGTTATATAGTCATGCATGATTCTTCATGACCCCATTTGGAATTTTCTTGTCAAAGATGCTGGAGTGGTTTGCCATCTCCTTGTTCAGCTTATTTTACAGATGAGGAAACTGAGGCAAACAGGGTTAAATGACTTGCCCAGGTCACACAGCTAGTAAGTGCCTGAGGCCATATTTGAACTCACAGAGTTTCCCTGACTCCAAGCCCAGTGCTCTATCTACTGAGCCACTTAGCTGCCCGATATCTTGTTAAGGCCAACACAATTTTCCCTTTGGAGCCAAATTCTACAGTTCGTCTAAAATCCAGAGAGGTTATTATTAGGTGTTAATAGACTGCATGTCCTCCCTTCCAGGAATCAGAATAAAGTACATTCACAGAACTTAAAATTTCCAGCCTTTCCAAAGATGTCCTTAATGAGCTTGTGAACCTCCTTGTGCCCAAAAGCAGCCAGAGTTCAAGTTGGTAGCATTTTTCTGTAGGACCAAGTTGGACAGAGAATCAAAGAGAAGATGGAGGAGTAAGAAGTTGCAGGATTCTGTCTTTTTAATATTGTATTGGCTTAATGAATCTACAATGTCCTCAATATGAGTAAATCCCCTAGTGACAGAGCTCATGACCTAAATGTGCTTTCCCATCCTGAGCAATGGTTGTCCAAGTCTTCCCATAATTTCACCAAATTGAGGTAGAGGAGTGGGGCACTAGTCAGGGGTGAGGGAGGAGTCTAGGGGACCTTCCTCAAATTATTATGACCCTTCAAGTAGACTAATAGAACACACAGGTTATCCATCATGTATCCTTTGCTTTCATTACATGACTGGCCCTTCTTTTTCTGTTGTACATTTCTTTGCTTAAATTGTTTAAATCCCAATTGTACTTCATAATCTCTTACTTATAATGTATTTCTCTCTCCACCTGCTTGTCATATACCAGCGCATTCCCTAGGAGTGATCCTCCTACTCTAATTCTTTGGAGACCATGATGTTCCATGACTAACAGCCATACATCCCCAGAAATGTATTGTTTTTTGTTTGCTTGTTTTTAAAGACGGGGCTTTATTTTAGGGAAAAACTTGGGAGTCATTAAAAGAACTTTGAAATTTCCTCCAAAACAATCTACCTCCTCAACGCTTGTCTCAAAAAACAGAGAATTGCCCAAAAAGAGTAACATTAATAGAAATTCTCAAAGGAAAACTGTTTTTTGAAAGAAAACATTCAAATACAAACAAAGAAAAGTGCTAACATAATGAAAAATAGTATGGATTAAAAAATAGAGGCACATATATCAAGAGAAAAATGTGTTAGGACAATATAAGCAGAAGTATTGGGAAGAAAATTAGAATTTCCTCAAGACATGATAAAATGGATAACTGACATTTTGAAAGAGGAAATAAAATTAGCAAAAGCATCATAAGATGAAATAAAGAAGGAATTGCATAACACTAAAAAAAAAAACCCACAGCGTACAGGGATGATGAAACTTAATAATGTGGAAATATCTATGGAAAATTTAAAATAAGGTAACTAACTCAATAAAAAGCAGAATTATTTCATGGAAGATAGAGTGGTAGAAACTTCAGAGGATATAGAAATTACTTAGCTGGAAAAAAAGATTTGGAACTTATTCAAACGAAAGTGATGGATTTCGAGGACTCCTGTTACCAACAGTAAAAGTTGGTTCTTTCAAAAAGTGTTCTTTCCATGACTGCTTTTCCTTGTAAGAGAATTTAAAAAGAAGAAAATGTAATCACTTTGTCTCTCTCTCTGTCTTTGTCTCTGTCTCTCTATCTGCCTGTCTGTATGTCTGTCTGTCTATCTCTGCATGCCTACCTGTTCCTGTCTGTCTGTCATCCATCTCCCTGTCTGTATCTTTCTTCCCCTCTCAGGTATCCACAAACCTTTCAACCTATCATTATGAAAAATCAGCAAAAATTTGGAACATAAGAGGGGACTCTATAAAATTCGGAACAATAAATGCTGAAGTCGTGATTCTGAGCTGCCATAGCTTTGCTGCCTCAATTACCCAAAGCAATTGGTTTCTTCTTTAAATGGCATCTAGACTACAATCCAGTGTGGGGAACTGATCACTAGAAAACAGGAATGACACTGACAAATTGGAAGGTGAACTGACCATTCCTAGCATGAATTTGAAATTCAAGTAAAAAACTTTAGTGAAGTTTCCTTTGGGGGTAGGGGGAAGGGGAAAAAGTTATAATACATGGGCAAAAGTGCTAAAAATTCATGGAGTTGAGAACAGGAGTCATAAGAAGTTCAGATACCAGTTGACTTTAAAAGTCAAGACTAGATATGAAATTCATAGAATTTTGGAGCAATGAAATCATCAGAGGTCATCTCGCCCACTCTCCCACTTTAAACAAGAGAAGCCCCAAGTACAGAGAAGTTTAAAAATGGCTTGCGCAATATTACTCTCACAGGACTGGGAATCAGGAGACCCAGGTTCCAGTCTTGGCTCTCCCACTAGCTAGTTCTTTCTACTATACCACGCTGTCTTCCAAGCATTCAAAGCATTTTATCTCATTGGCAATAAATATAAAATCACTTCCTGGAGATGGCAATAGGAGCTACATGCCAAATGCATTCCAAAGATAAATGGATTTATTTATGGGCCTCAAAAGGCCTGGGGCTATATATATGCATATATGTATGTATATATATATTCAGGAAAACAGATATTATGGTACAATCTATGCTAACAATTGCCAATAATCTTTCCTTACACTAATGGAGTTTTTCCAAATGGATCAGTGCAGTAGGGCTTGAATAGGTTTTTTTTGGAAGGAGTGTTAAGAAGTCCTCTAAGGTCATTAAGAAAAAAAAAAACACTCTTTACTGAGGGTGTTATAATCCTACTATTCTCTACCCTGGTCAGATTACGGAACGGAAAAGTTAGATCAAGTACAGAAGATGTCAACTAATTATATTTGAATACCCATGGATTTACCTGAGCAAGAGCATTCAAGGGAAGTGGCCAGGAAAGGATCATCTCAATCTTATTCCAAACTTTTACTATAACTAACCTTCTATTATTGGCCATTTGGAAAAGACCCATCAACGGCTATGCTGAAAATAGGATGAGAGTTATTAGGAATATGTGTTTCCTGAGGATATAACACCTTTTTAGTTCCAAACAAGTTTATAAATTGTCTAGTAGTATATCAAAAGCAAATGGTTTCAGGCATAGAAGCCAACTGGCATGTAATATTAACTGGAAGGGGCCTAGAAGCGATGTCAAAACAGTTGAAGAAACTAGGGGTGATTAGCCTGTATAAAAAGATAAAACTTAGGAAGGGGCATTTAATTGCACAATTAGAAATAACCTCATGGGCCATCTAATCCAATCTGTGCTTGAATAGGTTACAACATCCCCAATAAGTTATACCCAATCTCTAGCTGAAAATTACATTAATGGGGAACCCATTAGCTCTTGAGTTATCTCATTCTACTTTTAGACAGCTCTTACTGTTAAGAAGTTTTGGCCTACGTCAAGCATAAGTCTCCCTTTTTCTATCCATTACAACTTCTAGCCATTACTTCCAAGCAGGAAAAGTCTAATCCCCCATCCCTGTGAAAACCCTTCATCTACCTGAAGATGGCTAGCATGCCCACCCTTACTCTTTTCTCCTCTAATAGGATTGGACCACTACGGCTTAGATTCTGTGATTCCATGAAATGGTCTTGAACCTGAATGAAGTGTTGGAGAGCCACCCAGACCCATTGGAATTTAAGATTCTCATCTGGCTATCTGGAGACAGCATAGAATATATAGATTTTCTTTTAGGTTGTTCAGATAAGCTAAGTAGTAAATCCAATTGAATGTAGGCTCCCTGAAGACAGTGTTTCATTGGCTCAGACAGATTGATGGGGAAATGGAAGCCCCCAGAGACTGCTCAAATAATTGCTTCTGTCTTTGTTGCTGGTTCTAAAAGCCAGTTCAGCTCCTACCACCACCTCTTTTTTATTGGAAGTCCTATATTTGGATATCCATGGATTTACCTGAGCATTCAAGGGAAGTAGCCAGGAAAGGATCATCTCAATTAATGGAGAACATGAACAAATATGTTCCTGCTGTCCCTTAGGAGTACTATTTCTACTGCCCTTCCTTCTCTATTCTCCTTCTCTTGAAAGCATCTGTAGGTGAGTCAGAAGGTTGGGAAACAATAATCAGGAATACAGCTAAAGGCCGACTTGCCTAACACATCAGTCTCTGCAGAATTTAATTGGTGGGTGGAGGGAAAAACAAAAAGGAGGGAAGGAATAGAATCCCCTAACAAAAGAAAGAATGCAAGGGTACCACTCTCTTATTCCAAACTTTTACTATAACTAACTTTCTATTATTGGTCACTTGGAAAAGACCCATCAATGGCTATGCCAAAAATAGGATGAGAGTTATTAGGAATATGTGTTTCCTGAGGATATAACACCTTTTTAATTCCAAACAAGTTTATAAATTGTCTAGTTGTATATCAAAAGCACATGGTTTCAGGCACAGAAGCCAACTGGCACATAATATTAACTGGAACAAGTGGAAAATTTTTGCTAAGCAGGCCAGAGGAAAAAATCCTTCTCCTTAATTAAGAATGAACTCTGGAATATTTAATATTTATGTCAAACAGGCAAACTTGGCTTCTGAATTCTCCTTTAAAAGAACATCTACTTAATTAGAACTTAGCACCCAGTTGGAAAGGATAAAAGATAAATCCCATTTGGCTCAGGCTAGTTTAGAGATTCTAAGCCTAAGTAAAATTCCTGTTCCTTCTGATGGGGTCATGCACGCTCTGCCTTCCACAGTTAACAAATCTTACCTAAATCATTAGGGAATATGATTGCTTAAATGCCTTGCCTGGAAAAATGGGGTTCTAGCTACTAGATGAGGACATTTTTGACATCTTCAAGAATTTCAAACATTCAACAAGAACTCACTGAGTGCTTATTTTGTGTCAGGCATTGTGGTGATCACAAAATGAAATAGTCCCTGCTCTCAAGGAGCTTATATTCTGTTGGAGGGAGACAATATGGACTTAGATAATTATAAAGATAAGATAATATCTTGAGTGGGAGAAGGGGATTTAGGATAGTCTTCCTGTAGGAGGTGGTACTTGAGCTAAGCCTTGAAGGAAGCTGGAGAAGCAGAGAAGAAGAGGAAACACATTGTAGGCATGGGAAATAGCATGTGCCAAAGCATGGAGATGAGAGATAGGAAATTGCGTATGAGAAGCAGTAAATAAACCAATTGGACAGTCACAAAGAAAATCTGAAGGAAATTAGTTCACAAAAAACTTGGAAAGGTAGACTGGGAGCAGACCATAAAAGACCTTCAAAGCCAAAATGGAGATGCTTGTATTTTAATCTGGAGGCAAGAAGAAGCCACTGAATATTTTGTAGCCAGGGAATGGCATGGAGAGAACTGTGCCTTAGGAATTTTAATGTTGCATCTCGTGGCAACTGGAGAAGAGTAAAATAAGCAGGAGCAGAAAAAAAAAAACAATATAAGCCATGACTTCAGCAATGTAAACGAAAAGAACAATACAAGCAAAACCAAACATTCTCACATGGAAAGGGAAGATTTTATTGATTTAAAAAATAAGTCAATAAATGTGTAACTTCACATCAGACTGTTTAATGTTATTCTTGCTGACTAGATGTTTGGCAAAAAACCCAAAAAACAACTAAATCATCAAAGTATGCAACCCTAGATGTTGCATACGGATTGAATTGCTTCACAATAATGAAATGCAAATAAAGCCACAGAAGAAGAATGCTAAGAAATCCAAATAAACAGTCAGAATATGATTTGTTCTCACAGCTTGCATATTATTTCCATTTTCCAAGGTGGCCAGGCTGCAGGTGACTTCCACTGATAACCTCCAGAGGCTCCTTATTCTCAACTACACACAAATATTACTGTATTACATTTTTGTTGGCTATTTCTGACAGAAACATGAAAACAGCAATAGCCAGATAGAAACTCTAGAGGAATTTTTCCATGAAAAGAGTAATTGTTTAAAAATAAACACTGCAAATCCCACATGACCAACAGTCAGTAAGTGAAAGTGAGAACATTACCCTTTGAATGTCTAGCCACCCAGTTGGAGCTAACAATGACTTGGGGGTAAATTTCAAGGCAGATAACAGAAAAAGTAGAATCATTCCTAGGATTTAGAACTGGAAAGGAAGTTAAAATTTTTAGGAACATAAATTGAGAGCTAGAAAGGACCTCAAAAGCCAGGTAGTCCGAATCTCTCATTATATTGTTGAGGAAGCTGAGGCCAGTGGAAATGACTTCCCCAGGGTCACATAGTTACCAAGGAACAGGGCTAGGATTCAAATATCTGTCCTCAGACTCCAAATACTGTACTGATTCTCCATATCTTAAGTGGGTAAGGCAGAGTTTAAGGAAAGCATAAGCACAGATATTTCTGTTTCTAAGGATACTTTTATTGGCTAAGGCAAATGGATGTGAAGCATTTTGTTTCCAACAGGCTTACAGGCACTTTGATTCTGCCCTAAGCCAGTGTTGTTCTTCACCCTTTGTTTTCAAAGACGACCAATGGCATCACAGGGTGAGGTCTTGACTTGCTTGGGAATTGGATTTAAGTGAGGCAGAGTTGTGAAAAGTCATCAGCCTCACTCTCCCTTCCAGAGTCATCAAAATCCAATGGCAAGAAAAAAGTCAAGACTGTCAATGGTATTATTAGCAAAAGAAAGACAAGAGGGAGGGCATAGGATCACAGATTTAGAAATATAAAGGATCTGCTTCTCTGTCAGGAAAAGTGACTGAGAACTGTAGACCAAACTCCTTTTTCAACCCTCACCAGTTGGAAAAAAGAAATTTGCTCTAAACATTTACATGCCTGAAAAGTCACACAACTTTTGGTAAAGCGTCTGTCCATCTCAGGATCATGTGAGTCTCACCCGGCCATGCCCAAAGACCATGAGATCATCTTTACATAATGAAAGAGTGAAAGCTGGAAAACAATTTCACATTTTTCCCCCCACAGATTTCTCTTTTCCCCTCCTGTCAAGCATAGCTGAATAACTGATATTAAGGTGGGAGGGGAATTGTGGCTAGGCATTACGTAGAATTTGTCATTGCTTACTGATAGTTTTACAAAGTAATTACCTCTGTTAAAGATCCAGGGTAGATGAACAAACAGAAAAAACCTACAAGAAACACTCTGTTAAAAAGAATAAAGTAGACATCTGTGCCTTTCCATCAGTAAATGTCAATTGTCAATGCAAGGACATTTACTATCATATTTATTTCAGTTAAATAGCAAGTTTATCAAAAGAACTAATTTAAAAAATGTAGCCTAGCATCAGTTGGAACTTGTACAATTTTTTCCCAGAGAAGGAATCTCATTTCGTAGGATAACCCATCTAGAAAGAACACCAGAAGCCATCTAATACAACACCTTCATTTTATAAGTGAGGAAATTGAGGCCCAGGGAGTTAAGTGACTTGGTGAGGGTCACATAGATATAAATGATCAGATTCAGGATTTGAATCCAGATCCTCTGACTCCAGAGACGGTGAATGCTCTTTCCATTATATTACAGGTGACCAACGGTCAGTACATTAGTCAACAAATATTTATTTAGCACCTATCTACTATGTGCTAGGCCTTAAAGTATAAATATATATCATTACAATTAAATTTTTCTAAAAAAAAATTTATTCTGTTAAATATTTCCCAATTACATTTAAAAAAATTTTAACATTCATTTTTTAAAAATTTGAGTTCCAAATTCTCTCTCTTCCTTTTTGCCTCTTTCCCACCCCTTGAGAAAACAAACAATATGGTAAAATAAATTGCACATGTGAAGTCATACAAAACATAGTTCCATATTATCCATGTTGCAGAAAATACATACGCACAATAAGAAAAATAGAGAAAGTGAAAAAAGTATGCTTTAATCTGTTCTCAGAGTTCACTATTTCTCTTTCTGGAGGTGGGGATAGCATTTTTCATTTACAATCCATTGGAATTATCTTGAATCATTGTCTTGATCACAGTAGCTAAGTCTTTCACTGATGATCATCATTACAATATTGCTGTTACTGTGGACAGTGTTCTCCTAGTTCTGCTCACTTCACTTTGCATCAGTTCATATAAGTCCTCCCAAGTTTTCTGAAACCACCTCCCTCATCATTTCTTATAATACAATAATATTCCATCACAATCACATGCCATAACTTGTTCAGCTATTCCCCAATTGATAGGCATTCCCTCCTTTTCCGATTCTTTGCCACCACAAAAAGAGCTACTATAAATATTTTTTGTACATATTAGTTGCCTTTCCCTTTCCTTTAATCACTTTTGGATACAGACCTAGTAGTGGTACCATTACAATTAAAATCTAAAAAAAAAAACTACTTGGTATGTGTTTATGAGGTAGGCTTTGTTATTTGGTGAAAGGAAGCCTATATTTCCCATTGGATCAAGAACTTCTGCCCCAGACAGCTGAAGAAATTTGAGAGACAAGAGCTCAAACCATTGTCTAATCCAGAACCTCAGGTGTCCTGTTGCTGAGCTTTCTAGACTTAGCTAAGAGATCAGAGACCTCCCAGCATATGCTCAGAGATGTGTCAGCCCCTGGCGCATAGTAGGTGCTATATTAGTGTCTGTTCACTTCAGCCTTCTCTACTATAGCTGATGACCTTTCCAATTGTCACAAAAGACAATTTTGTGAAATTGGGGGGAAAAAGTCCTTCCTTATTCCTTTGCATTGTCAATGATTCCTTTTGATTAGAGTAGTATAAGTGGGCAGCTAGGTGGTGCAGTAGATAGTGCTGGGCCTGGAGTTAGGAAGACTCCTCTTCCTGAGTTCAAATGTGGCGTCAGATACTTACTCAGCTGTGTGACTCTGGGCAAGTCCCTTTAACACTGTTTGCCTCAGCTTCCTCATCTGTAAAATAAACTGGAGAAGTAAATAGCAAACTGCTCCAGTATCCCCAAATGGGGTCACGAAGAGTCAGACAGGACTGAAAAAATGACTGAACAATGGTATGATAGGTGTAAAGGTAATCCTGGTATTGGAGACAAACACCAAGATTTACTTTATAGGCTGACCCTGTGATGCCAGGTCTTTACTCTATGGGAGTTCATTGTTGGGGGACATGGTTTTAATCTATCTTCTCCCTGTAAGATATATGCTTGCCTAAACCCTTTTCTAAAGGCTGGCTGGGACTGAGAGAGATCCTTGGTCCTGTGAACTCTCATTAGGGCCATAGGAAAATTAGGAACTTGTGTCACGCCATTTAGATAGCCTTGAACTTGGCCAGTGAACCATATCTGCCTTTGCACTTGGAGGCTGTTTAGCCTTAGAGGGCTAAACAGTTTAAGGGCAAAGACTTTTATTTATATCTGTATCCTCAGCACCTGGTTCCTACTAGGCAACTAATAAATGCTTGTTGATTGATTCATGAAGCTATACTTGGGCTGGATCATCTAATGGCCCATTTTTAAAAATCCCCTCCCCTTCCCAATTATCTTAGAGATTCCCTTACAATCGCACAGTGAAAAATCATAGAATGTTAGAGGTAGAAGGGACCCTGGAGGTCATACAGTCTTACCCATGTCATTTTACACATAAAAGAGATCAAGAAGTTCTGCCTGTAGAATTAGCCTCCCGGTCCAAGCAGGAGGAAGCATCAGGGCCCTTGGCCTTGGACTCAAAGAAGCAAGAGGGGGATAAGGACAGGGACTAGACCAGCCAAGATGAGGTTACTTGAAAAAGTCATCAATCAGTCTTCAAAGGCCTGCAGAAAACCTGGCCCAGCACCCCGGGGTAAGGTCAATGACAATGTTTTCCCCAAAGTATACTGATATGCCTGGGCCACACTCTGGGTATACTTATGGCAGGTCTACAAAATTAGAGAAAATTTTGCAGAATTATAAAGAAAAGCATAAGTGAATTTAAAATAAATAAAATTATAAAGCTTAACCCCAAAGAATATATATGAGATAATGTCTCTTCCCCTTCCTTTGTAGTGATGGGAAATGATAGGTTTGCAACATTGCATATCAAAGCAGGTTTTTTTTTTTCTGCTGTGCTAATTAGTTTTGCTGATTTTTTTTCCTCTTCTTTCTCTTTAAAAGAAATTCTTTGATGTCTCCCTGGGAGTAGGGATACCTGGGGAAATTCAGACAACATATCAATACAAATGTATTTGAAATAAATAAAACTAGAAAAACTGAGATGGAAGAGTTAATTATATATTAAAATAAGCACATGCATACACAAAAAGTTCCTCCTCACTCCCTTGCAATCCAAATGATTACATTTTAGTAGAATAGTATATTAAGTGTAAAGGTAGTTCTGATATCAGAGACTAAAACCAACATTTACTTTATGGGAATGTGGTTTTAATCTATCACATCTAGCCATGCAAGGTTATGTCAAAATAAGACTCCCTTCTATACTGATTACTTTCCTTTGATATTTTCCTCTTTTCTGTCCTCTTTATATAATTTCTTTATATCTTACTAGCTTAAATTTGTCATTTCCTTCTGCTCCAAACTTTTAAATTAAACACTTGCCCCATATTCTTTAGCTCATAGATGGGTGCTGCTCCTCCATGCCTTCTCTTCCCATTTGATTCTTGTCTATATCCCCGCATCAGTCTTCCATGGATATTCTACCTAAAGTGCTAGGGTCCTTCCTTGAACTCTCTTGAAATTCAGTTAGTCAGTCAATTAATATTTATTAAGTACCTACTAAGTGCCAGACACAGTGTTAAGCAGTGGAGATACAAAGAAAGACAAAATGCAGTCCCTGACTTCAAAGAGCTCATAAGAGAGTAGGGGAGAGACAACAAGCAAGCAACTATGTACAGGAAACACGGGATAAATGGAGCTAATCAGCAGAGGAAAGGCATTAGAATTAAGGGGTATTGGGATAACTTTCCTGTAGGAGGTAGGGTTTTGGCTGGGACTCAAAAGAAGCCAGGAAAGCCAGGAGGCAGAGATTGGGAGAGCATTCCAGGTCTACCACTAGAACTCAGGGGCTGTCCAGAGCTCATTCTCACTACATAATCACTTGACCTCCCTTTTTCCTCATACATTTCTCTGATAATTTCTTTTATTCCTTTCCTGAACAATTCTTTGTTGGGAATACGCCTACTCACCCCCCACCATTCATTTCTCCCTTGACCTTTGGGTGACTCGCAACTTTGATTCTTCCAAGACTGTGGTATTCCATCCTTTGTCATCAGAATAATGTTGCTGTTAAAAATACGGTCTGGATTTTGGGGAGAAACCTTACTGCACAGGGTACTTTCTCAAATGCAATCCAGCTTGCATTCTTATCCCTGTTCAATTTTGGATATAGTTCATTGTCCAATTCTAATGTTTGACCAACGTATAGGAGCTGATGGGTCTATGGGTTGTCTCTCTCCTACAATCCATTCTAGACAGCAGGCATTCTTCATCCACTTGTGGGGGGGGATAGTTAACTGATCTCTTCGGACTGATCATAGATCTGATTTAAGAAGCTCTGTAGCATCCTAGAGCTTGATACAATCTCTTTTCAGTCAGTTTTTCATTTTAGTTTCTTGTTTATCTTCTCCTTTGCTCCTTTACCACCAGCATGGTAGGTTTGGGCATTTGTCTATGCTAGTTTTTAAAATCCTCTTCTGCTGTATTTTTTCACCCAATTCAGACAATTTTCTCTTTCACTCTTCTTTTCTTGTCTCCCTCTCTCCATCTTACCTTCCTAAATGTTATAATTTATTCATGATGGGAGTGTATAGACAGCACACACACACACACACACACACACAAATATATGTGCATTGAAGAGAACTTATGGAGAGTCAGCTGACAAGAGTTTATTAAACGCTTAATGTGTGTCAGGCACTTGTTAAACTCTAGGGATACAAAAATGGTAGCAGCAACAACAAAAACCAGGTGTATGTATATGTATTTATGCATATGTACATACATACAGCTTCTACACATATATACCTACATATGTATACATTAATATAGAGAAACAGGAGAAACAGACAGAGACAGAGACAGAGAGACAAGCCAGGTAATCAGCAGAAAGGCACTAGCATATGGGGATGGGGGTGGGAGTGCAGGGTAATCCTCCAGCAGAAGACATAAGGTGGAGGTGAGGAGGGGGAGCATTCTGGGCATGGGGGTCAGCGAGTGAAAAAGCCCCAGAGGAGGAGAATGGAATACCACATGAGAGGGATAGTAAGAAGGTCAGAATTGCTGGATTGAAAAACATTTGAAAAGGAGTAAAGAGTTAAAAGTCTGGAAAGGAAGGAAAGAGCCAGGTTGTGAGGAGCTTCAAAAGCCAAACAGAAGATTTTAGGTTCGCTCTTGAATAGAGCAGATGAGATCAGGACATTGTTATACAGGCTTTAAAACAAATGTTTGCATTGATCTTATGTGCACTGAAGGCAGGTCAAGATATGTGACCATAGAGAAGAGGGGGAGGGGGCAGATGCAAAGCTACAAGGGACCTGAAAGACATGGCAGTACATTTCTGTAATACCAGCAACCTGGAGTCTGAGGCTGGTGGATCTCTTGATCTTGGGAGTTCAGAACCACAGATTGGTGTTACTGTGAAGAACTCTAGGGAGTGGGTGGCCACTAGGTTACTTAAGCCAGGGTGAGCTGGCCAGGTGGGAAGCAGAACAGGTTAAGACCCCCATGTCAATCCATAGTGGGATGAGACCGTGAGTGGCTCCTGCACTGCCAGCCTAAGGCATGTGGGGAGTCTAGTCTTAAAAAAAAACAAAACAAAATAAAAAATGACAGAGGTGCTGTTTGGAGAAAAAGAGATCAGAAAAGGACACAGTAGTGTTAGAAAAAGGCTCAAAAGGTAGAAAGCCAGAAAGAAAAAGGGAGAGCTTAGAGGGCTGCCTGAAGTCTGTGTGCCCAGAGAACAGAAAACCAGTTCAACAAGATTTCTTTGAGTAGGAGCCAAGAGGAGTATTATTGCTTAGGGGGCTGCACAAAGCACAGTCCGGCCTCATTACTGGGACAGGGCCTTGAAAATTCCAATAGTACTGACTTTGTTTCCTCAGTGGTCTCTCTCCTGACTTCCTATCTTTCATCTCTAACTATGTACTGGACATCTCATCCTGCATCTCCAAGCCATCTTAAACTCAACATGTCCAAAACTGAACCATTATCTTTCTCCCCAAACCCTCCACTCTTTCAAACTTCCCCATTGCTATCAAGGGGACTGCCAACCTCTCAGTCACTCAGGCTCTCAACCTACGAGTCTTCCTTGGCTCTTCATTCTCTCTCACCCTGCCCTTATCATATCTCCAAAGTTGCTAAGTCCTATTGATTATACTTTCCCAGCATCTCTTGAATGTGTCTCCTTCTCTCTGACACTGCCACCACTTTGGGCCAAGCCCTCATCATCTCACGACTGGATTATTGCAATAACTTATGATTTGACCTCTCTGCCCTAAGTCTCTCCCCATGCAAACCCTCAATCAGCAGTCTGAAGCAGAGATCTGACCTTGTCACCACCTCTAGTAAATTAACTCCGGTGGCTCCCAATCACCTCTAGGATCAATTCTAAAATCTTCTGTTTGATTTTTAAAGCCTTTCCTCACCTGGTCACTTTCCAGCTTTCTTTTACCTTATTCCCTTCACATGCTCTGTGGTTTAGTGTCATTAGCATCTTTGTGGATCGTCCAAAGAACACTACTCTCTGGGCATTTACGTGGGCTGTGCCCCATGCCTGGAATTTTCTCCCTCTTCACCTCTACTTCCCAGCTTCCTTCAAATCTCAGCTAAAATCCTCCCTTGTACAAGAAGGCCTTTTTGATCTATTTGAAATGCTGGTGCCTTCCCTCTGGGATTATTTCCAATTTATCCTCTGTACAGGGTATTCTAAAAGTTTGACTGAAGTTTAAAAAACTATTCAAGTTTATAATGAAACTATTAAAGCTTAAAGCTGCACTAAGACTTTTGGGACACCCTCTATGTATTGTTTGTACGTGGTTGTTCACATGTTGTGCTCTCTCTCTCTCTCTTTCTCTGTCTTTCTCTCATTAGACTGTAAGCTCCTTGAGAGCAGGGACTTTTTTTTTTTGCCTTTCTTTACGTCCCTAGCACTTAGTACAATGTCTAATACATAGTAAGGTTTTAATAAATGCTTGTTGACTGACTGATTATAGATTTAGAGTTTGGAAACAACTTGGTTGTTGTCCTTTGGTCTCAAAGAGGACCAAAATGACATTACTATGTTGTGGTCAAGGTATAGTATGTCTGACTGTGACTGATCAGTCCAACACAAGCTTAGAAGGCTCTATCACAGGTTGGGCATAAACAGACCATATGAACATTTGGAGTGGAGATGAGCTACTGCAGTTCTGCTTTGCTCGCAGAGCATAGCGCTTTCTCTAATGTGGGCATGCCCATCCTCTGGCCAGTCCTGTGCCAGTGTCTCCCATGTCTCCACAATCAACTCCAAAGTTCTTCAGAGAGACCTTGAGAGTGTCTTTGAATCACTTCTTCTGACCTCCATGTGAGATCTTGCCTTGCATGAGTTCTCCACAAAATAGGCTTTTAGGCAAATGTATTTTTGGCATTCAAACACCATGGCCAGCCCATTGGAGTTGTGTTCTCTGCACTAGAGTTTGAGTGTTTGGCAATTCAGCTCAAGAAAGCACCTTAGTGTCTGGTGCTTTATCCTGCCAGGTGATCTTCAGATCTTCCTAAAACAATTCAAATGGAAGCGATTGAGTTTCCTGGCATGGTGCTGATAGAATGTCCAGGTTTCCCAGGCATACAACAATGAGGTCAGCACCACAGCTCTGTAGACCTTCAGTTTGGTAATCAGTCTAATACCTCTTCTCTCCCATACTTTCCTTTGGAGCCTCTCAAACATGAGCTAGCTCTGGCAATTCATGTGCCAACTTCATCTGTGTGTACATCCCTAGAAAGTATACTGCCAAGGTAAGTGAACTTACTCACAGCATTCAAAATTTCTCCATTTGGTGTAACCAATGGTTCCACATATGGATGGTGTGATGCTGGCTGGTGGAGCACCTGTGTTTTCTTGGTGTTAATTCTTGGGCCAAAATTAGCACAAGCAGCATCTCAGCCTCAAGGGCTGCACTGGGTACGCAATTATAGGATCATACTGGAAGGGACCTTAGAAACCATCTAGTTCAACCTTCTCATTTTATAGATAAGGAAATAGAGGCTCAAATGGTGGCTGTGTCACACAGGTTAACAAGTGGCAGAGTCAGAATTTCACTCCAGGTCCTGGGCCTCCAAAAGCAGAGCTCTTTCCACTACACTGTCCTGTCAAATCAGAGAGGATTCATAAGTAATACTTGGGTTTGGATTGGACTGAAAATAAGAAAGAACTAATAAGAAAATATTGAATGACTGCAGAATAGAGGCTAAAAGTATGATCCTGATGGCCTGGCAGTGAAACCAAGAACAATCTGGAAGTGATTCCTATAAAAAGCATAATTAATGAGTTAAGCCAATAACGGTGCTACTTTATGGGTGCCTTAAACTAGAATCAATCAGTGAGTCACGTCTCTGTACTCCACCCTCCTGTATAAAGTTGCTACTCTGAGCTTTTCTCACTCTATAATAAAATAATTTGGCTCTCTCCCCTGGATCATTGATGGTATGTTACAGCAAAATGGTGCCTTGCCAGAGAGAAACTAAATGGGAAGTGTTCTTCAGATTCAGTCTAATGAGGAGAAACACTGTTCTATTGGCTTAGGAAAATGTAAAATATGCCAATGATTAAAAAAAATGATCAGGGAACCTTTTGTTTGGTGGAGGTGGTTGGGTGTCCCATATCAATACATCACCCATCAATCCCTTTCTGGTAAGTTTGCTGATGTTCTAGGAACGGGGGAATTTAAAGTAAGAAGGGCTCTGGAAATCAACAAGGGCAGATGAGAAAACAGGCTTACCAAGAAAAAGTAACTTGCTCCTTAAGATATTAAGTAGCCAAGTCGGAATTTGAATCCACACCTGATTCCATCCCAGACTTATTTTTCTTTCACAATATCATGTTATTTCGATTATACTTCTGTTTAGTTAACATAAAGTCACAAAATGGTTCAATTAACATTTGTATATTCCCTCTGAGGCAGCTAGGTGGAGCAGTGGACAGAGTGCTGGGCCTGGAGTCATGAAGATGCATCTTCTGACTTCAAATCTGGTCTCAGATTCTTACTAGCTGTGTGATCCGAGGCAAGTCACTTAACCCTGTTTGCCTCAGTTTTCTCATCTGTAAAATGAATTGGAGAGTTACTCCAGTAACTCTGCCAAGAAAACCCCAAATGGGGTCATGAAGAATAGGACACAAGTGAAAAGTGACTGAGCAGCAATGATACTTACTATATCACTCTGGTTTTTGGTCTTGAAGGTTTTCAAAAATATCAGTCTGCAGTCTTACCATTACCTCCCAAATATAATAAAAATGCCTAAGCCTCATGTACAAGACCCTCCATTATCCAACTCCAATCTAACTTTCCAACCACTTTTCCTAATTTCCTGCTACTCTTAATGTTCTGGCTCTTCTTTCAGTCAATTTATTATTGACTACTAGGTAATCCCATTCCTTGGACCCCACACTGTAGCCAGTATGGATTACTGACTCAGCTGTCAGCCTGCTTATCTTGGTCCATAGACTTGGACCATAGACCCTTTATTGTACTCAGCTGTATTTCTGTGGTTTCTTAGTGCAACACTCACCAAGAGCTCTCTTTTCTCATGAATAAAAAACATACAATACCTAAAGACTGGAGAATGCTGATCCCAGGAAGGAACCATGAACAAGATGATGAACTCCACCCCATACACCCCAATTTATCCAATGATAAAAGTGCCACTTGTCCTATGATATTCCCCTTATGCTCAAAATTTGAAGAACTGATTCATAATTCTGGTACCATAAAAAATCAGGGAAAATAACCAGTATTCATTTCATATACATAAAACCTGAGTTCTTTCATGCATTATTATAAAATAATACATCATCTCATTAGACTCACTCCACAATGAAAGTGATGTAAACCTTGTAAAGAGATGTGCAGGAAACCCCAAGCCAAAGCATTTCCATTAAACTGCTATCTAGCCATATTTCTTGGAAGAGTTTTGCTAGTGAGAAATCATGTAAATGAACCCTTAACTAAGAAAAAGACCAGCATCTTGATAGCAACTGTATAGAACAAAGTGGTAGGTTATCACATTTTAAATGGAGAAAAATATGTCTTATGAGAGTTCAGACTTGCCCTTCAATGGGCACTTTTCAGCCACAAAGAGGATGTACCATGTACCACTTACATCTTGAGAGCAGAGACCATGTTTTTGCCTTTTTTTTACATCCCTGGAGCTTAGCGCAGTACTTGGAATGCAGTAAACTCTTAATAAATGCTTACTGACTGACAAAGGGAGGAAAGGAACAAGCATTTATTAAGTATCTCTTGTGTCATTTGATCCTCCTGGAAGTAAATACTATTATTATCTCCATTTTACAACTGAGGAAACTGAGGCAAATAGAAATTAAGTGACTTGCTCAGGGTCACACAGCTAGTAAGTGTCTGAGGTCAAATTTGAACTCAGGTCTTCCTAACTGTAGGCCCAGCACTCTATTCACTGTACCACTTGACACTACTAATCACTAGCAAAGAGTCAAGGGAACAAATAGCAAACTTTCAGCTAAACTACAGGGCAAGTGTCTTGAATCTTGGGGCTTGGGTCCTACTTGCGAGTTGAGAATGTGGCTAGTTATGCAATGGGGAGCCTGGGAGACAGAAACAGTCTGGATGGAGTAAGTTTCTGGAGTGAAAGAAACATTACAAACAAAGAAGTTAGTGTTACTCTGGTATTTCCAGAAAAAAAGAATTTAAAAATCATTGTATTTTGTAGGCAAATCTTGTTCCGGGAAACAAGGGAGATTAAAAGAACATAACTCACAGAGAGAATGACAAATATACATGCATACAAGGTAGGAAGATAGGGGAAGCCTTTCCTGAATTAAGAAATAGTTACTGTGGAAGGGAAGAAAGGAAGAAAGGAGGGAGGGAAGGAAGGAAGGGAGGAAGGAAGGAAAGGAGGAAGAAAGAAAGGAAGAAAGGAATGAAGAAAAAAGAGAGAGAGAAAGAAACAAAGAGAAAGAGAGAGAAAGAAAAAGAAAGGAAGGAAGGAAGAGAAAGAGAAAGAAAGAAGGAGGGAAGAGAAAGAAAGAAAAAAAAGAAAGGAGGGTGGAAAAGATTAAGGTAGGGAAAAGGATAAAAAGAGAGGTCAAAAGTGGGGAAGGGAAGGAGAGAGAGAGAGAGAGAGAGAGAGAGAAAGAAGAGAGAGACAGAGAGAGAATATCATTGAATTTTCCCACTAAACTATCACTTTCTAGAAATAAATTCCCATGGATTCAGAAGTAGTCTAATGGAAACCCACACAGATGCATACGTGTGTGCAATCTATACCAATTCACATGTCCTGGGAGCAGACCAAACAATGAGTTATAGCCATTTTTATCTGTGTCTCCCACAGGAGAGGTGTATAGCATGGTGGGTATGGCAGAGTTTCATATGCAGGCCCAAAGTCTACATTGCTCAAGAAGAGGCCTGTGTTGGCAAATTAATTGTGACAACTTCCACTGCAGTGCTGGGGCCCTCTCAACTCCCCCACGTTGCTACCACCTTCTATATTTGGGCTGGCTCCATTTTCTGGTTAAAAACCTCAAACTTGGAACATTTCTTCAGACATAAGGGTGTATTGTAAGGCTCTGCGCTGAGCTGATTTCACAGAATTGTTCTTTGTCCCAGCCACCAATGTGATGTGCAAAGTGATAAAAGTGAAAGCCTTAGAATCAGGAAGGCTTGGGTTTGTGTCTCAGGCCCGCCACGATTAGCCATGACCTTTCTGAGTTTCTGTTTCCTCATCTGTAAAATGAAATTGAGGGTTGCTGTGAAGAATAAATACAATACATCAATCTATTCACTAAACTTTAAAGGATTGGATTAAGTAAGTCATAACTATTTCTCTAGTCTATATCCAAGATGGACTCTCTTCCTGAAGACAAGTTCTTCCGATATTTTCTGGGACTGGTCATACAGCAGGAGAATCTTGGAAAAAGAGTGAATGATAAGGTAACTGAGTCATATTGGGAGGGAAGGAAAGAAAAATGAGGAACTGGCAAAAAGGATGGGGGATTTTGAGAAATCCTAGAGATGAAAAAAAAATCAATTGCCAGGATCTCTTGGGAAATAATGTTTAATACTCAGTATGGGGAGATGATCAAGCCAAACAACCTCCAACTCACAGAGAAGGTCCCCCAGTGGATGATTAACCTAAGAGTCAAGGCATTCTCTGGGTTCATATCCCCTAAAACAATGTCTCACAAGCCCCTACAGATGCATTTACTTTCAGTAATGTAAACAGTAAATGAGGGAACTAAGTAGCGTTGTGGATAGAGTGCCAGACCCATAGTCAGAAAGACGCAAGTTCAAATCTGGCCTTAGACACTTGCTAGGTGACTCTTGACAAGTCATTAGCCTCTGTTTGCCTCAGCTTCATCACCCATAAAATGATGATAATAATAATAATAATAATAGCCAGCATTTATTTAGGGCTGTAATTGTTGCTGTTATTCAGTTGTTTCTGACTTATTGTGACCCCATGGACCATGGGTTTTTTTTCACAAAGATACAGAAGTGGTTTGCCTTTTGACTTGCCCAGAGTCATTGTAGGCATAAGCAAGGTGGGACTTTTGTTATTATTCCTTTTTTGTTTGTTTGCTTGTTTGTTTGTTTCTTTGAGTTCAGTTTCCCAGGCTCATGCTAAATTGTAAATATCTGAAGGATCAATCTCCTTTGAACCCTGGTAATTCACAGCTGCGATCAGCTACTAGGCTTTGGTTCCTTCTGGCTCTGAGCCTATTAGTTGAAAGTGTACATGTATGTATGTGTGTGTGTGTGTGTGTGTGTGTGTGTGTGTATTCTGAGGTGAGATATTGCCTTGGGGGGAGCTCACTTATGGAAGGATGTTTAACTGTTATCATGATCGAGCCCCCCCCCCAGTCTTCCTGACTCCAGCCCAGGGCTATATCCCCTGAACCATCTATCTGCCCTCCCTAATGTTTACAAAGTGCTTTACAAATATTATTTGATCCTCCCAACAACCCTGGGAGGCAGATCCTATTTTTATCCCCATTTTACGGTTGAGGAAACTGAGGTAAGATGTGTCTGAAACTGGATTTGAACTCAGTTCTTTCTAACTTTAGGCCCCACACTCTTTCCCCTGTACCACCCAGATGCCTATAATGATTATAAATAACAATAATCTCTACCTCCTAGGGTTGCTGTGAAAAAAGGAGATCATATTCATAAAACATTTTGCAAACTTTAAAGAGCTATGTAAACGCCAGGTATTATTATTACTACTAATAAGAGTAAGTCAGAGGAAACAGCTCAAAGCAAAGACATTTAATGAAATGATGTAGTAAGAAAACATCTGCAAGATATTTCCACCATGAACCTGGGGTCTTCCCTTCTGCAAACACACAGGATTGGTGGGAAGCACGAGGGTATGTAGGGAGAACACATAGAGAAGCAAGCATGTACCGAATGCATGAGTACAGGGTACACCTATGGAAGAGCAACGCATGTCTCCAACACTGCAGGACCACTGATGTCTTCTAGGACCATCATCATGCTATTCTAGCCTCCTAACTTAAGCTTGCTGGCTTTGTTCCCTGTTCTTCTCAGTCTTTTCCAGATTTCACTCTCCCGCTGTACACTGAGCTGCCGTAGCCTCCCTTTTCTTCAGGGAAGAGCAGACTCTCTTAACCCTCACGCACTCTCAGCTTAAAACCCACAGGTAGGCTTGCTTTCCTCCAGCCCTTTTAGAAAGAGCTGAAAAACCTTTGTCCCGGACCAGCAGACAGTCTTGTCTATTCCATTCCTGTAAAGTCTAATCTGTTGAATCTCTCACCTATCTTCCCAGCAGGAGATCTTTCAACTGCAGGTGTCAGGCTGTTTAGATCAAAGAGAAGTCAGTCAGTCAACATGCATTTATTAAGCGCCTAATTTCCTCATCTGTAAAATGAGCTGGAGAAGGAAATGGTAGATCACTCCAGTATATTTGCCAAGAAAACCCCCGATAGGGATGCAAAGAGTCAGACACAACCAGACAACTGAACAACCATAAACGTGCCAGACACTGTGCTAAGCAATGAGTGCACAAAGAAAGGTAAAAGACATTGTCTGCTCTCAAAGAGTTTATAATCTAATGGCAAAATGCACACAAGTATATACAAAGAAGATATTTATAAGCTAAATTGAAGATGATCAAGAGAGGGAAGGTACTAGCACTGATGGGGATCAGGAAAGAGGGAAGAGAGTACCAAGGAATAGAGAATGATCAACAGTGTTAAAGAGAGGTCAAGAAAGATGAAGCTCCAGGAAAGGTCATTAGATCTGGCAGTAAAGAGATCATGGTGAGATTGGAAGCCAGACCACAAAGAGTTAAGCAGGGAGCAGGGAAAGAAAGACGGCCTTCTCAAGGAGTTCAGTCACAAAAGTGAGAGATGGGACAATAGCTAGCAGACATATATGGATCAAAGTCATCATTTTTTGAAGATGGGAGACACATGGGTGTGTTTGTAAGTAGTAGGGAAGCAGTTAGTAGATGGAGAGGAAGTGAAAATTAATGAGATAGGCTCAGATTCAATCTAGCTCAGTTTAGGTTAATCTGGCCTGCTGGCATTAGCGTCACAAGTGCTCAGGCTCCCTAAGGGTCCACCCATCATGGTGAATCTTTAATAAACTTTGTTTTCCTTGACTGAGAAGGCTTGAGTCGAATTCATTCAGCAGGACCCGGCATGTCGGTATTTTGGGGTCTTGGGTACCCCTAAAAACCTATGGTTCCTCCTCCTCATCATTTTTTTAACCTCATCATATTGTTCCCTGTGACCGGGAACACTGCTATTTTCAAGTTCTTCTCCAGCCAAGACTGGAACCATAGAGGACAAGGACGGACACCCTATCTTGAAGTCCATGCCCAGTTTTCTCAATTCTCTCAGCGCTAGGGAATTGTGAAAACTTCAGATGTTATTGTTTCTTCACATTTGGCATCTAAGAAGCCTGAGAGATGGGGTGGAGTGGTAACCCTTACAGCAAACAGATGTTTTTGGAGCAGTTATTGAAAGACAATGAGAGCACCGACAACCACCAGCAGACTTTATACAGCACCTAAAGGGAGAAGAATACCAGACAGCCACAGAACTCCAAAAACCAGCTGCAGCTCTATGAAGTAAGATGCTGGAGCAGACCCTTGCCCACAAAGATGAGTTCATGGAACAAACCAAGCATTTCCATAACAGGACAACAAAAAAGATGATTGCACATGAAACTGCAAATCTGCCATGTACAACTTGCTGTTCCCTCCAAACAAACAACAAAGCTATCACATAAAAAAAAGAAAAAAGAAAATTAATGAGATAGCAGAGATGATAGAAGGGGCCATCTCTTAGAGAGGGTGGAATGGAATGGAATCTCTTATGCAGGCAGAAGCGTTTGCCTTGGCAAAGAGAAGGAGCATTCCATCGTGTGAGACAGGAGTGAAGGAGGGCATTATAGCAGAAGGCATCTGAGTGATGTGAGATGAGGAGGAGGGGACAAGACAAGGTTCTCCGCCAATGGTTTCAACTGATTCAGTAAAATATGAGGCAGGGTTCTCAGCTGAGAGGGTGGGGGGAGGCTTTAGGAGGGATGAAAAAGTTTGGAAAAGTCTCCTGTGGCAAATGGTATAGTGAGTCATCAGAAGGGTTACCCAGCTAACAAATGCCCAAAGGTTCAATATTTTTTGAATCCTCTTCATGGTCCAAATCTTGGACTCCTCAATTAGAGATCCCTTAGAAGATCATCCAACATGTTTCACAGATATTCATCTTCAATATACTTCTCAGTCATCTCTATGTTATGGCTTCTCCACTTGGGCTATGACATCTCTACCTTTTCCCCACTGAAACCTTAAACTCCATCTCTGGAACCACTCAGGACTCTAACTTTTCTTGCCCACACCAAGGCCTCCACCAAACACCCTGTGCCCTCCTCTTTCCTGCTGTTCTATATGTGCCATCTTCCCACATTAGAATATGAAGTACTTGAGGGCAGGGACTATTTTGATTTCTTTTATTTGTAACCACTGTGCTTGACACAAAGGAAATACTTAATGGATGTTCTATCTACTAATCTATCCTTTCTATCAGTCTATCTATCCATCTATTTACCTATCCATCCATTTATCTACCTAGCTGATCACCTCTGAAGACTAGGGTGAGGTGGTCAGTAAGCTTCTTGCAGGCCTGAGGCCTATGAGGACAGACCAAATGCAAGGGGTGGGAGAAGAGGAGAATGGGGAAGGGCTTGAGGAGTATGATACTTACATCAAATCACAGGTTCCCACATCTGCAGCTGAGGGTTAATGAATCAAAATTCCAGAAGGATGAGACAATAGGAAGTCTTGCCAACAATATTCAGTATCTATAAGAGTAGTTTCTAAAGTGGGAATAGGTAAATATCTAAGGGTGCGCTAGACACTCCATTGCAGTTCGGGAAGTATTAGGCCATTTACACTTATTTTAATTAAAAATAAGAAAATATTAATATGAAGGAAGATGCTATCTACATCCAAAGAAAGAACTGATAAATAGAAGTACATATAGAATGATATATATATATATATATATATATATATATATATATATATATATATTTATGTATAATGATAACCATCTCTACGGTGGGAGGGGAAGAAAAAAGAAATTTATATGATAAAATTATTAAATATTTAAAAGAAATAACAAGTTGTACATAATAGATTTGCAGTTTCATGTGCAATCATCTTTTTATTATTCTATGTTATGGAGATGCTTATTTTATTTCATAAATCAAATTAAATAAAAATTGAAAAATACTTCTGTCTAAAAAATAAGGAAGTATTAAGCTTTACTAATATTTAATATATGTATAAATAGTAATGTCCTCAGTCAGTGTAAAATGGTTACGTGTTGTATATAGTAGGAGAGGTATTCTGGGAGATTGTGGAAACTCTACAAAGCAGAGGTATTGGTTGACTGTCATGCTGAATCATTCTTTTGCCATTAACATTTTGTGACATATTGCATGCAGTTTATATGGGCCCAAGTAAGTGTATTTTTTTAGGGATTACACTCAAGATTTAGCCAAGTTAGTCCTCATGTTATAAAATGGCAAAATGGCTTAAGAGATTATCTATCACAAAGAAACCACAGGTCAAAGATAATACTCATGATGTTAGCACAAAGAAGTGACAACAAAATGGTAGAGTTGAAGCTTCTTCCAATGTTGGTATGAGCTCTTCATGAGCCACATTAAAAAGTATCTTTCTCAATCATTTCCATGTTATGGCTTCTCCATTTTGGCTATCATGTCTACATTTTCCCCACCAAAACCTTAGACTACATCTCTGGAACCAGTCAGGGCTCTAATGGGTAAGCTTTCACCTTTTCTGGCCCAGATCAAGGCCTCCACCATCTAATGAAATCTGACAGGAAATTACACAAAAACATTCAACATTGTACCAAGGTAGTGCCTTGCCATTACTATGCATAGTATGAAGCCATCGTAATTAGCATAACATTTAAAAATGCAGCTTTTCCTCTTGAAAATGTTTTATCATTTATAAAAATGCACACTCTAAAAACTTGGAAAATCAAGTTTTCTAACCTGTTCAAAAATCTTCCAAATAAGGAGTGCCAATAGATTTTGAAGCCATTTGTTAAAAATATAAAAATGTAACAGCTTCCAATTAGTTTGCAAGAACAATTGATTGACAACGAGAACGGAAAGTGACTAGCCAAATCCCAACAAAAACCTTTGTGTAACTGATGGATGGGACTGAAAAATGAATCTTAGGATTCACTAAGCCCAGCCAACAGCACTCTTCATCCATTTGGATCTATGTATCTTTGTGAATTATTTTTTTTCAGCTGTGACAGTCATTAAATCTAAGTATATGAATAAATTGAACTTACAACCACAAAATGTCAAACTAAGAAAAGAGTGTCACTGAAACATTTTTAAAATACACAGAAGAGAGCAGAAGGAAGCTCAGAAAGGGAGGCAGATGATCTCTGCAGTGTTGCCACTACTATGTTAAATTTGTTATATGCTTAAAAAACAACCAAAATGCATATGATAGACAGTTTCATATATAAATCTCTTTTTTTCTATTTTTGCGTATGAAAATGTTCATATTTGTTGATGTTTATCAAATTCATAATAAAAATGAAAATAATATTAAAATGATGAAATATATTCAATCATGTTACTTTTATTAAAAATTGTATTTTGTGAGAGTAAAAAAGGTTTTATGTCACTAATAAAATAAAATATTATTAAAGTATGATTTCATCTTTACCTCATTCTTAATTTCTATTTTCATATATATTTAATAACATGCATAATGCAGTAGTATAATAGTATAAGTACATAATGTTTAAGCAAATATAAATATATCTGGGCCATGGCACTAGAAATTTTTTTATAGATAATGTGTATGACCAAAAAGTTTAGAGACCATTTATCTAGATTGTAGAGGACTGGAACTGAGCTAACATCAAATGCAAGATTTGGCAGAAGGGTTTAGCCAAGAAGGAAGAGGGAAAAATGAAAAAGTTAAGTTTAGTTCCCTGTAGTTGGCATGCCAGGCCAGAATTAACAGTCAACACCTCCCAAGACACACCTGGAAGAGCAAACCCCTGTATTAGGAGACCAAAAAGTAGACAGGAAAAGACCTAGGGAAAACAGCTAGCACGAGACTGGAGAGTTGCTCCTATAAGCCATCAATGGTGAAGGTAGGGCAATTTCTTCCCCTGCCCCTGCTACCACTTTCCTCTTTCCCAATCACCATCCATTTAAGATATGTTGCTCCCAAGTTTCTAGCCAGTTCAGTCCAACCCTTCCTTTGTACCACGCTGACAATTGTTTTACTGTTTAACAATGCCCCTTAATCTCAGATCTTTTCCTTCTGTATGCTTTCTGTCTTGGAAACCTAGATCCCTGCCATTCACACATACTATCCCACACCCCCAGAACATATTACATCACCGGCTGCTCTCTCTAGCACTGGTTACATCATTTTTATGCCTATCTCTAGCTCCTTCCTCCCATTTCCAGAGCCTCCCCTCTTCCTCCATCACTTTTATCCTCTTCTCCTCTGAGGTTTTTTACATTCAGACACATCACTCAGATCCTGGTGGCCATTTTCTCTGGGTCCTGAAATCAATCTCCCTCCTTTCTCAAGTTCAGTATCTATCTTACAGTTTTCCTCTTCACCTCACCTTCTGCTCTTATCCTTGAGGATTTTGACATACATGAATTTCAGTATATATCCTGTCAATGCCACGGCCTCCCAAAGATCAGCCTCTTCTACTTCAGTGACCTCTACTTTTCTACCACTGCTACACAAAAGATGGTCATGCTCTTCATCTTGCCATCATCACTCACGAACATTTCACTTTCATGATCAAGGACTCTGAAATTTCTGCCAAACAATAACCTCCTTTCCTTTTTTCTCTCCCTCTACCTTAATTCTCCTAAACTTCTACCCTTTGGTGTTCTCCTGGCTTTGTTTAACTTCTTTTCTAAAAGGACCCTATAGTTGACCAGTTTGACTTTATCTTCTATATTCAAATTCCTTACACCCCCCCTTCCTATCATGATTCCTACTTTCACACATTCTCATTTAATCATATGTTGCTAGAAAGCGTTAGAGAATCACAAAACCTGGCTGACTGGGTCTACTAAAAAATTTATATTATCTAATCCCAGAAGATGTCTCAAGGCACCAAGAACATCCTTATACCTCCTTGGGTCACGCTCAGTCAGCATTCCAGGTAAGGGAACAGAGAAGTTTGGGATGGATTTGCTTCTGGGCATGTGCAACATAGGGGCCCTTCCCCTCACTTCCGAACATGCACAATATGCCTGGTTTCAGTCCAACAGATGGAGACTTGGTAAGCCTTCTTCCTGCCATGAGTTACTGGTACTATGAAGAATGATAAAGGGTCTTTTGGTTGGCTGAGGAGCCAGAAGAATTAATGATGTAGGAGAGACTGAGCTCAAAGTCTTTCCATGTTTTTTCAGTCCCTTTTGAAAACAAACAAACAAATACTAGTTGATGTCTAAAGGTCAATCAATATGGGAAAGCACAACGGATGAGGCTTCTGAATGGCAGTGTTATAATATGCAAGCCCCTGAGGGTTTCCTGATAATAGAACCCCAAGGGAGAAGAGATCATCTGCCTCCAGGGGCTTGGTTTGCTCAGGAGAACAGAAGTTGGGGAAGTAGCCCAGAAGGAATGCTATACTCTTCTGAAACTGACTATTAAACTCCCTTCAATTGCTGTTCCAAATAATTTTTCCTTCCCTAAAGTTCCTCACAGAATGGCCTCCCAGCTCCCTCTCAGTAGAGAATTTTGCTCCATGCTTAATGAAAAAGAAAAGAACTTCATACTTTACTGGGAAAATAGAAGTTGTTTCCCATGAGTTCTTTCATCTCCTATTCTACATTTCAAAATCTTTTGACACATCCCTCATCCTCACTTCCTTTGCTCCAATCTCTGATGAAGATTTGGGTCTTCTCTTCATCCAGGTCAACTCTTCTAATTGTGTCCTTAATCCCAGACCTTCCAGTCTCCTCCAGGATCTTGACTTCATTATTATTTCATCTAGCTCTAATTTTCAATCTCTAGCTATACTGGCCGATTCACTTTTTTCTACAAAGGTACTGAAATCTCCTCTATGCTTAAAAACCCTTCACTTGACTCTGCTATTCCCTCAACCTAATCATCCTAGATCTATCTTCTCTTTAGAAGCCAAAATCTGGGAGAAAAAAAAAAGCAGTCTGTACTTATGGTCTATACATCCTTTCCTCTCACTCACTTGTCAATCTTTTGCAATATGACTTTTGACCTATCCACCTCTCAAGTGAAAACTGCTCTTTCAAAATTTACCAATGGTTTCTTTAAAAATTATTAGTATATTTTGTTTTTAAATCACCTTCATTTCTAAATATATGTCTCTTTTCTGCCTTACCCGGAGAGCCATAACCCATAGCAAAGAAAATGAAAAAGGAAAAGCAATTCAGGAGAACTAACACATTATCTAAGTATATGCAATGTTCTACAGAGATAATCCTCCACCTCTGAAAAGAAGGAAGAAAAAATATTTTCTCACCTTTTCTTTGGGGCAAAACTTGGTTATTATAATCATACAGAAATCACTTTCATTTTTGAGAGGTCTTTCCATTTCCATTTATTTGCTTTATTCACCAACAATATTTTAATTGCCTACTCCTATAGGATTTTTTTGGAGGCAATTGGGGTGAAGTCACTTGCCCAGGGTGCACAGATGGTAAGTGTCTGAGGTCGTATTTGAACTCAGATCCTTCCGATTCCAAGGCTGGTGGTCTATCCACACTACCACCTAGCTGCCCCATCTAATGGTCTTTCTTAGTCCTCATCCTCCATGATCTCTCTGTAACATTTGACTCTGTTGATCCCCTCTTCTCTTGGATACCATCTCCTCCCTGGGTTTTCATGACACTGCTCTCTCTCTCTCGCTTTCTCAGTCTATTTTGCTTGATCATCATTTATGCCCTGCCCTCATATCATAGGGCTTTATCTTAGGCCCTCTTCTATCTTTTGTCAACACTCTCTCTTACTGATAGCATCAGTTCCCATGGATTCAATGATCATTTCTATGCAGATGACTGCCAGATCTGGTCTGTATCAACAACTGTCAATTGGACATTATCCATCAGATATTCCATAGGCATTCTAAATTCAGCATATACAAAAACAGAATTCATTTCTCTTTCCCACTGCCCACACCAAACACTTCCCTAAATCTAATTTCTCTATTTCTCTCTTGAGGAAACTACTATCCTTCTAGCAACTCTGGCTTACAATCTTGGAATCCTTGAATCTTCTCTCTCCTTCACCCCCACATACAATCATCACCTCTTGCTTGGAATATTGTAATCACCTCAATGCCTCCAGTCTCTTCACTCTCTAATATATCTTCCACATAGCTATTGTACTGATATCCCCAAAGGAAAGATTTGACCATATAACCTGCTCCAGAAGCTCTACTAGCTCCAAAATTACTTTCTTTCACATCTAAAACCCTTCGCAATCTGGCTTCAGCCTATTTTATTGGGTTTATTGCATATGACTCTCCTTCCATGTATGACATATGACACTTTATCCCTGTGCTTTTCCATAAATAGCTGTACCCCATCTCTAGAAAGCGCTCTTTTCTTACCTCTACCTCATAGATTCCTTTGGCTTCCTTCACTGCTTACCTCAAGTATCACCTCCTACATAGACCCTCTTTAGAGCTTCTCATTTGCTAGTTGTCCTCCCCACGCCATTTACTATTGTATTGACTTTATATTTACTTAATTGTATACATGTTGCTCTCCCCCAATAAAATGTAAGCTCCTTGAGGGCAATGACTATTTATTCCCCCCCCATTGTGTTTTAGTGTTTAGCACAATACCTAATACATAACAGATATGTAATGAATAATAGCCGTTGACTCTTTGTAAACTCACTCTTTTTTTCTTATAGCTTCATATTGTATGTTTTCTTCATTGTTGTTGTTCAGCCATGTCCAACTCTAGGTGACAGACATTGGAGTTCTTTGCCATTTCCTTTTCCAACTCATTTTACAGATGAGGAAACTGAGACAAACAGAGTTAAGTGACTTGCCAAGGGTCACACAGCTATTAAGTGTCTGAGGCCAGATTTGAACTAAGGAAGATGAGTCTTCCTGATTCCAGGCCCAGCATTCCATCCATTACACCACCCAGCTTCCCTTTCTTCATATTAAGCCCCTACTGAAACACAAAAGAACATAACCTCAGAGTTCTGTCTCGTTTAGTTGTTACTTCAACTATATTACCTTGATAAAACCTACTAACAAATGATCATTTAACATTTTCTTGAAGACCTTGAGTGAGGAGGATTTTCCTGTTTCTTCATATACTCCATTCCAGTTCTGGATTTTTCTCATTGTTAGGAAGTTATTAAGAAACCTAAATTTTCTTCGTTGGAATTCACCCCCATTAACTCCTAGTTTTGTCTTCTGTGGCCAAGTAGAACAAATCTAATCCCTCATCCATATAACAGTCCTTCAATTATTTGAAGACAAGTCACCATGTCCTTCCTAAATACTTAGGATAGAGGTAAACTGGTTTCAGAGATCAGGGTGAAAGAGCAGTCGGGGGTGGGGTGGGCAGGGAAAAGCTCTATTCTCTTACAAGGGATCTGAGAATAGAGGGAACTCACCGTAGAGAGGGGAAGTGGTAGAGGAGCTAGGAGGGCGCCGGATCCCTGAGCAAAATAAAGGATCTCTCGAAGTCTATAATGAGATCATGTTTATTCTATGTTCTTTTGAGGAAATACGCCTACCAGAAGCTAGTGCATTAGTCTAGCAGCCCTTCAGCTTGCCCAATTTGAAAGAAGAAGGGGAATATTGCGAAATATAGGCTGGAGGGGAGGCTGAGGCAAGAGAACCAAGGAAGAAATAATGGCCAGAATCCAGCTGTAACATTTTGTTTGTCCAGTTGCTATGCTTTTCCTTTTTCAATGCTCCCTGGTTCCCATGCCAACCCACCTTCCATACTCATCCTTAGCCTTTAATACTGTATTGAAAAACCCAGTACACCCAAAGACTACCTTCTGCTTCCTGTCATGTTGGGAAGGAGATAGGATGAGCCCAGAGTGCTTAGTCAGAAACAGAGACCAACAGTCTTTGGGAGACTTGACTGGGAAAGCAACAACTTTGAGAAATGGGCAATCTGAGTGATTGTGGCATTATTTAACTCCTTGGTTTTTTTCCTTCTAGACTTTAAAGTAAATATCTTGAACTATCCCTTTTTCTGGCCTTTGTGAAGATTTAATGGAAATGAGGGTTTATGGTTGAGACAGACAATTCCAGCTGCAATATCCAAGAGGGGCCCATTTTAAGGAGTCAGGGTACCCACACAGGTATCATCTCATCTCCAAGAGAGCTCACATTAGGAAATCTGGAGTACCATAAAATTATTGCCTGGTCTTCAAGAAGGGCCCATCTTAGGAAGTCTGGGTACCAAACGGGTGTCACCTGGTGGCCAAGAAGGGCCCACTTTAGGAAGTCTGGGTACTATACAAGTTATCACCTGGTCTCCAAGAGGGGCTGACATTAGGAAGTCTGGGTGCCATAAAATTATCAGCTGATCTTCAAGAAGATCCCATCTTAGAAAGTCTGGGTACCAAATGGGTACTACCTGGTCTCCAAGAGGGGCCCACTTTAGGAAGTCTGAATACCATACAGGTATTGCCTGGTCTCTGAGGAAAAGAAGTGTTGCAGGGTAATTTAACCAGGATGCTGACAGTGGAGAGCAGGACAAGGGGGGAGCTACACAAAAAAGCTGTAATAGTCTCCAGCAAATACTGAATGCTACTGAGATCCATTGGTGCAATAACATGGAAGCCAATGTTGCAAAACAGCAGAAAATCAACACCATCTACTGGGAGTGGATGGTAGCTGCAGGGAGAGTGACAGGAATAATTCAATACCACCTGAAAACAGAAAATGAGAGCCTCAATTGGAGGCATGTATTAAAAAGCACATCTGAAGAGTCCTCAGGGAGAGCCTTGCACATTGTGAGCCACAATGGGCAAGTTTTTGGCCGAATTTTTAAATTATCTCTGCTTGCTTTCAGAAACATATAAATTTGTTCATTTTTTGAACTCTGAAGACTATGTGATTGCATCAGGGTCACACCACACTGAATGATGTCAGATAGGAAACTTCCAGATTATTTGAGTGGAAGCAATGAGCCAGATCAGTGAAAAGTCTCTCAAAAGGGACCTGGCCCTTAAGATCAGTACAGGGAGTCTGGCCGAGGCTCATAGGATCACAGGTTTCAAGACAGATATCATAGCATCAAATTCTCTCATTTTATAGAAGGATAAATGGAGCCCCAGAGAAGTTATGTACCTTCCTTGAGATCTCCCAAGCAATAATAAAAAAAAAAGCCAGAATCTGAACCCAGATGTTCTGAGGCCAAATCCAGCACTCTCTTCTGTACCATGCTGCCTTCCACTCCAATACCCAGCTACATTCTTCTCTTCATTCCTCTTCCATCTCCATATGGTTTTCCTTGGTGATTTCACCCAAGGATTGGATAATCATCCTGAGTCTCCCCTCTCTTGTAATGAAAATTGACTTCTCTGCCCCAGTTTTTTTCATCTGTGCAGTAAAGCTAACTAGATTCATTTTATTCCTCAGATCAGTCAGCCAACCCTAAATAAGTTTGTATGAGCAAAAATTGGCAATTATTAAAGTTCATAACAATTTTATCTTTGGAACCAATCCTTTGTGAGGGAGGATTCTCTGTATGGAGTCTTTTTTCCTGTAGCTAGAGAGAACGAAAACCAAATCATTAGCAATCAGAAATGAAAATTTGATTTTGCTGTGGCAGTAGCATTTTTAATCAGGGGGATGTCGTATTCTGGGAAACAAACCAGGGTAATTAGAAAACCAAATTTGCTATAAATTTCTGAGTTTATTAGACATGCCTGTGGAGCATGCCTTACCAGACTCTGTATCATTTACAATTAAATTTATTGCCAAGATTCTCAGAATTCACACACATGATAATTTACTATATGGGGAATGATGCCACAGAATATCCCTTTGGGTTCTGACATGGAAAGCAAAACGGAAAGTATAATAGCAACCATTTCTGATGTGAATACCAAAGAAGGGCTTCTTAATATGGCGTATATGACAGGGCTAAGTCTGAGAGAAAACGTCTACTCCCTTCCCTGTCCAATGTTAGGACTTAGACATTCCAGAACGATACATTAAAAGCGGGGAGGGGGGAGGATGCGAAAAGACCTTATTCTGGGCAATATTCTATTTAAAACTACTTTGATTTCCTGTTTATTGCCATAACTGTCAGCATACAGAAAGAATAGTAATGGCTGTTCCCTTACATCTATTATATAATAATACTTAATGTTCAGAATGATGAACCAGAGGCTCTCTAAGATCCTGAATGATTTATTAATTATTTTAAAAATTAAATTATGTTCCAATTAGTTTTACTGGTAAGTTCATTTTCTTATGCTTCATTTTTTTCTTTATTCATTTATATCTTTGCAACTACATACTGCATCTAAGACTGCCCTCCAACCCCCAGTCAGTCTGAGTCTTTTCTTTTGCAGGTTAAACATTTCCAGTTTTTTTGAATAATCCTCGTATGCCATGGACTTGAGGCCCTTCACCATCCTGGGATTCTAGCATTTAGCACAGTGCCTGGCACACAGTAGGTGCTTAATAAATGTATTGTATTATATTATTATATTCAGGATGGTCAAGGCAGCTAGGTAGTACGAGGGAGAGAAAGCAAGACCTGGAGTCAGAAAGACTTGAGTTCAAAACCAGACAATAGACACTGTGTGACCCTGGGCAAGTCACTTAACCTTTGTTTGCCTCAGTTTCCTTATCTGTAAAAGGGGGATAATAATAGCACTTACCTCCTAGGTTTGTTGTAAGGATCAAATGAGTTAATAATTGTAAAATGCTTAGCTAGAGCCTGGCACATAGTAAGCACCATATAAAGGTTTCTCATTGTTACACTGCTCCAGCATCTCAAAGAGCTTCTGATATTGTGGTCCTCAGGACTAGACATGATAGAGGGATCATTACCTCCTTATTCCTTGAAGCTAGACCCCTGGTAATACAGCTCAGAATTACAGTAGGTTTTTGGTTGCCACTTCCAACCCCCAACTCAACCTTTTTTTCAGACAAACTGCTGTCTAGCTGGGCCTCAGGTATCTTGTGCTTATGAAATTGATTTTCTTGAGCCCAATTTTAAGACTACATTTATTCCCAAACTCCATCCTATTAGATTCCATCCAATGCTCCAGCTTGTCTAGGTTTTTTAGGATTCTGATGATTCATTCAAGAAACATTAAGTGCTTAGCGATGGGGTGCTTGTGATTAGACCCCAATTCCAAGATCACATTTCTCCCTAGCTTCAAAACGCTATCCCTGATAATTTTTTTCCCAGCCCAAAGACACTATGCCTAGCAATTACTCATAAGTGGGCCCCAGTAAGACAAACTACCTTTCCCCACAATTACTTATGAGTGAGCCCCACTAAAACAAACTATCTTTCCCCATCACAAGAACAAGCTGACCTCTGAAGAAATTCTCTTATAAAAACAGGACTATCTTGTAACCACAGAATTATCATGTATTGATTCCCAAAGTTATCATATTCGATCCAGAGGTCAAGCTACAGACATCAACTCTCAAAGCTGTCTTGCTACAGACATAACAGACCAAAAATACACCCCAGAGGAACCCCTTCCCCTGGTTTCCAGTAGTAAATGATGCCTGTGACCAAGGTTGTAGGTTATCACTGAGTTGGCATATCTGTCAGATAATCCACTACTTTCCCTATATAAGCTTTAGCATCATTTCTGTTAAGTGGCAAGTTCCTTAAGGAGCTCTGCCCACCATATCGGCATAACAATAAATTTTTGCCACCTTGACTTAAAGAATATTTGAGTCCGTGAATTCATTCCAGATGACCCTGTCCAGTACTTCAGTCCTTGAGGGGTCCCTGAACCCCTTAAACCGCATCACATCCTATATGCCTGGCATGTATACACAGTGCCAGGAACTGTGTTAAGTATTAGGGATACAAAAAGAGGCAAAAGACAATCCCTGCCCTTAAGCACCTTACAAATGGAGGAGACAAAATACAAACAATTACATACAAGGAAAGTTATATATAGGATAAATAAGAAATAATTAACAGGGGGACAGCCCTGGAATTAAAAGGGGTGGGGAAGGCTTCATTCATGTCTATTATCATTCATGTGTTAGCTTAGCTATTCCTCCCAGCTTTTTGTCATCTGCATATTTGATAAGCATATCATCTATGCCTTTATCCAAACCACAGATAACAATGCTAACCAGTTCAGGACTTAGCACAAATCTGGTTGGGGAACTTGCTTTTCTTGCCTCCCCTCAATGCTAGTGCATTGCCTCGGGTGATTATCTCCATTTTATCTTATATTTATCTTGTTTGTATAGAAAAGTTTGCAGATTGTCTCCCCAATTAGACTCTGAGCTACCTGAGAGCAGGGACAATCTTTTGCCTTTCTTTGTATCCCCAGAGATCAGCATAGGGCCTGGTGATTAATAAATGCTTGTTGACTTACTGACAGCCTGGCTGAACCTCTCTGGATACCTCCTGACAAGCTGAAATGGAAACAACTATCCTTTGAATTCAACAGTTCAAACAGTTTTGAATCCCACACCTCTCCATCTTTTCCAACAGGATACTATAAAGTACATTATCAAATGTTCTGCTAAAATCTAGGTAAACTGTATAGATTTCCCCTTATCTACCAGTTTGGCAACCTTGTCAAAGATGAAAATAAGGTTAGTTTGTCATGACCATTTTCTAGTCTTAATTTTCAGAGCTTAAGCTGGAAGAGCCTTAGGGACCATCTAGTCCAGGGGTGGGGAGCCTGTGGCTTCAAGGCCACATGTGGTCCTCTAGGTCCTCAAGTACAGCGCTTTGACTGAATCAAAATCTCTTTGTTCAGTAAAGTTTGGATTCAGCCAAAGGGCAGCACTTGAGGACTTGGAAGACAACATGTGGCCTCAAGGCCACAGGTTCCCCACCTTGATCTAGTCGAATCTGGCCATTTTATATATTTGGCCACTGAAGCCTAGAGAGGTAAATGAATTTCCCCAAATAGCAAGAAATAAATATCAGAGCTATGATTTGAACCTATAACCTCTGGCTCCAAATCTAACACTCTTCCAGAAAATCGTAGATATAGTAGCCAACTCAAACTGGCTAGAGAAAGCCAATTGATAAAGCTACAAATCAGAGTTTGATTTATTGTTTTATTGAATTTCTAGACTACAGGAAAGTGATAGATAAATTTTTAGTAATACAGATTAAACTTAAAAGTGTGCTGTTGGCATATATATATTTTTGAGAGTCAATTGTTAACATTTACCAGCATATCCTTGCATATAAAACATATAAACAAATGCTATTTGAGGAGGTCCTTAAACATTTTTAAAAGTATAAAGGGATCCTGAGACCAAAATATTTGAGAGAAAGGGACAGAGACAGAGACAGAGAGAGAAGAGGAGGAGGGTGAGACACGGGGAGGTGACTAGAGAAGAAAAATCTTCAGTTGGCCTAGGAAGTGGAGAAAGAGCAGTATATGAGATTTTTATTCTGCCCTTTTCTGGTTAAGAGTGATGGAAGTTCATATCCTTTGACCACTTCCCAGCAATACTGCCATTAGATCTATTTCCAAAGATGATTAGGGGAAAAAGAAAATAACTTTTATGTTCTAAAATATTTATAGCCACTCTCTTTGTGGTGGCAAAGAACTGGAAATTGTGGAGATGCCTGTGAATTGGGGAATGGCTGAACAAGTTGTGATATATGACCGTGGTGGAATACTACTGTGCTATAAGAAATAATGAGCTTAATGATCTTAGAAAAACATGGAAAGACTTACATGAAATAATGAGGAGCAAAACGAGCAGAACCAAGAGAACACTATACAGTAACAGCAATAGTTTTAAGAACAACTTTGAGAGGGTAAGTCACTAGGACTATTATAAACACCTAAATTAGCCACAAAGGACATATGAAGGAAGATGCTATTTGCATCCAGAGAAAGAACTGATAAATAGAAGTACATATAGGATGATGTCACAGATATACATATTTGTGTCTAATGTTAGCCATCTCTAAGGTGGGGGAGAGGGGGAGGGAAGAAAAAAAAGGAAAAAGAAAAAAAGAAATTTATGTGAAAGTTTTATTATATATTTAAAAGGAACAGTGAGTTATATATAATAGATTTGCAGTTTCATACACAATCATCTTTTTATTATATTATGAAATGCTTGTTTTTATTCCATAAATTAAAAATTAAATAAATATTTTTTTTAAAAGAGGGATGGAAGTGAGGAGGTCATAAATGGTCTCTACAGGGACATCTGGGGGCTACAAAAGCTACCATGATGGTAAAGCTATCTTTCTAGCATTATCTCATACTCCTCCCCCTGCCTCCACATATACTCTGTGCTCCAGAAAAATCCCACAACTCCCTATTCTTCTTTATGGAAACTTTCTTTCCTACCTTCCATTTCCTGTTCTGTGAACCACCTCTTCATCCCATATACCTAGGCAATCTACCAACTGAAATCATGCCCATCTGCCAAGACACCTTTTAGATGCAATCTACCCCATGAAGCTCTCCTTAATTTTCCCAGTTAGAATGATTTTTTCCCAACTCTTCATGTCTGTTGGTTGGTTTCTCTAGCACATATTTATAACCAACTTCATGTCACAGTTATTTATATCTTATCTTATCTACCATGCTTATTATAAGCTGCTTGAAAACAGGAAGTATTATTTTGTTTATCTTTGTATTTTATTCATGATGAACCACAATCCTTTACCCATAGCAAATTTCCTTAGAGTGATGGATCTTGTGTTTTGTTAAAGAATACTTTGCAAATCTGTTATTATTAGTTTTCTTGTTTATAAAATGTACATTGTCTAGTATTAATTAACTAATTAATAAGTATTAATTCCTTTATATGTGTTCTTCCACTAAGCTTTGATTTCAAGATGAGCACAAATCTGTAATGCATTTAGCCTTTGACTACTCCATGATAGCTTTATGCTTAATGTATCCTGCAGGAGACAAAGGTATTTTTTTTCTTTTTTGTTTCATTTAATTTTATTTTTTGATTACTCACAATATTTTTACATTTATGTAGTATTTTATTTTCCCCCAGTTACATGCAAAAACAATTTTTAACCTTTGTTCTTAAGACTTTGAGATCCAAATTCTCTCCCTTCTTCCCTCCCCACCCTCTCTCATTGAGAATGCAAGCAATTCAATATAGGTTCTAAATTTGAATCTAGAGGTCAAATTGAACCAATGGACAAAGGCAATATTTTAAAAATAGCTTTGTACTGGGGGATGGTTGGACAAAGGTATTTTTAAAATATTGCCTTTGTCCCTTGGTTCAATTTGACCTCTAGATTCAAATTTAGAATCATTACTCTCTATCTTTCCTTAGAAAATGCTAAGAATTTTATACTCATTGAATCCAATTGACATTTTGATGTTGTTAGAGAAAGATTTCATGAGATGAGGTAGCTGTTCAATTTGTTTCTCAGCAGAGTCATATACTTGTCATCCATCTGTAGCAAGTGGTTAATAGGATGCTTGGATTTGACTCCCATTTTAACTTGGAAGCCATACTTAGTACTATTTAGGAGAAATAATAATGGATTTAAGGCTAGGCAGAACCAAAACTGTCTCCCTGAAAAATTTCGCATTTTATATCAATTGCTCTTGGCACGATATATTAGTGGAATGTTTGAAAAGGACAATAGTTTTAATACAGACATCAAATACTCTAGTGTTTCTACTCGGGTCTTTTTTGTTATAGTTACAGTACAAGAACAAGCCATGAGTATAGAACTGAGTCAAAAGCTTTGCAACAATTAAGGAAGTATAGATATTGTGGTATTTTCAGGCAGCTTATTCAATAATGACTGAATCACTAAGAAGTTCCTCTTTATACTCCTGGGACTTTTTTGGAGCAAATATAGATATATAGTTAGAGAAAGAGATGTAGCTGTAGATATAGATGAAATACAGATATAAATATGTATATATTTCTATTGGTATGTCTTCATATATTTTATGCTATAAAATGTGAATGCTTTATATAAAGAACATAAATACATAAATGACATAACTAGAGAGATCACTGGTGATATTTTTATCTTTTCTTAGTAGAGATTCAGTATTTCTTATTAAGAACAATGGAAACAGGCTTGTGCCTTAAGGGCACAAATTAGTAAAGTGTTTTGATAGTAGTTCATGAATTACAATAAAACATTTGAGCCAATAATTTTGTCTTTTATCTAGGCCTGCCATTTTCCAGTTTTGCAGAGAAGCTAGGGTTTCAGTCATCTCCAGTGACGTAAGTATAAGTCACTCATTATATTAATGGTTCACAAAGTTTCTGTGTCTTATTTAACTCATTTTTGTTGTATTGGACTTCTTATGAATTCTTGAGTAGCTAGGTGGTACACTGGGTAGAATGCTAGACCTGGAACCAGGAAGACCTGAGTTCAAATCCTAGCAAAGACAAACTCTAGCTTTGTCACCTAACCTCTGTCTGCCTTGATTTCTTCATCTTACAGACCAGTATCTACTTTCAAAGGTTATTGTGAAGATAAAAAGAAATATTTATAAAGCACTTGGCAAATCTTAAAGCATTATATAAATGCTATTTCTTATTCATCTCTTCCTCATCCTCCTTGTCCTCCTCATCTTTTTTCTCCTTCTCTTTCTCCTTCTTCTTCCTCCTCTTCCTCTTCTTCCTCCTCCTTCTCCTCTACTTCCTCCTCCTCTTCCACCTCTCCTCCTCCTCCTCCTCCTTCTTCTTCCTCCTCCAACCCTTATGGCTTTCATTACATTGATCATTCCACTTTTCCTCCTATGGTCGCCACATAAAGGATTGTGTCCAAGTCCTAAAATGTTTTTATACTTTCTGTCAAATATTGTGGAAGAATTCATGATGGTCACAGGAAACACCAACTTTTTGAAATACTCTCTTTTGATATAGTTGGGCCATTGGTTTGATTCATGCCTTTGAGCTCAAAAAGGGCTTTGCAAAATTCTAGCCTAAATATGTCCATCTCCTTTTCAAAATCATTTGAGACACTGGTGCTGTTTTACCATCTCTTTGATTTTTAGGTAGGATTTCTGGAGTTGGCATTGTGTCAAAATTTCCAATGCCTCAGGTTCCTTCAACTTTTCCTTCTTCAGATTCCAGTAAATCCTCAATTTTAACTCTTATTTAATATGCTTTAGGTTTAGGGATAAAGTTATTTCTGAGTATTGCCCTCCACTAGTCAGCAATATTTTTTTGCGTGTGACTTGGAGATGAGGGTAATATTGACCCCCAAAATCAGTATAAAAGGCTTGCCTATGATTGGTGTGAAAGGTTTCTGGTTTTTTAATGATACAGTGCTGGCACATAATGAAAGTATTCATGTCTCCAGTCTATTTCACACATACTAGTGATTTGCCCACATTTCCATCAAGTGAAGTATGGATTATCCTGATTTGCTTGGGCTTCTCTTACCTTTTAGAATGATGAAATACAAAGTAGAGTAATGTGCTCCTTGGTCTCCCAGGTCAAACTGATCCATCAGAGCAGTCTTACATAAGACCACTTTACAACATTATGATAACCTATCAATATCTGTGATTCTTAGGGGCACTGACCCATGTGTTAAACCAATCAGTGGTATCACCAGGGACTCAGCACTTCAGGGTTTCTGCAGGGCCTTCACAGTTATCATAAAAGCTTCAGGAACATGAAGTCCTTGCTGTATATCACACTCCCAAGCATTTTCTTACTTTGCTGTTCCCCTCCCCTTGCCCCCTACTACCCCTACTTCCTAAACCTACTGTAACATGGATAATGGGTTAGATAATGGGTTAGACTTTCATCATCATCATCATCATCATCATCATCATCATCATTTCATCCTCCTCATCTTTGTGTTAGATAGAACTCAGAAATTACCCTAGGCCAAGTCACTATAATTATTTCTCCTTATTTTCAGCTTTATATTTAATGGAAGTTGAAACAGAAACGGTCCTGTGACAAATCACTCCCTTACTGTTGTTCTTTTATCTTCAATGTTCGGAGTACTATTGAGCAGATAGATAAAAACGTTTTTGTTTTGGGTTGTTTAGGGTTTTTGTGGTTGAATAAAGTATAGAGATATAAGCTCATCTTCTTTAGATTCAGGACAACTACAATAGCAGACAGAATGATGGGGACAAAATATATTCCATCCTACTGTCATGTGGTTTCAATTTCTTCTGCTGGGTTTTATATTTTGAGTTTTTATTTTAAATAGTTGGGAAGTTACGAGTGTGCAATATTTGGCAACAGTTATTAAAAATACTGTTCTTAAATTTTTGTGGGTCCAATGTTATATATATCCAGGCAACAATAGGTGACAGTTGCCTCTGTAATAATGTTCTAGTTTTAATACAGTTAACTTGTTGAGTCCTTCAATATATTTTAGGGTTTGTATTTGTAATATAGGGATTTGTTTTATGCTAACTTAAGAAGAATAGCAATCTGTCGGTGTATAGTTCTGGCCATTTGATTTTGTTGTTCTAAGTTTTTGGTTGGTGCTAAATTTTGGCAGTCCTCAGGCTGCAAAATGGCAGTTTCTACCATTTTGTACTGTTTCCTGACAAAATCTGCACAAATCTATTTGTTCAAATTTAAGGTGGACTTTCTGTAATTTCCTGTGATTATGATTACAATGGCAGGCCATTGAAGAAATGTGAAACCAAGCCCACGGCGCTTCGATAACACATAAACTTGGCAATCATTTATAAATGATAACAGACATTCTAGTGTTAGGCAAGCTTAGTCCCTTGATAGGAGTATCAGTGCTCATGGATGGCACGATGACTCTTAACTTTCCATTAGTTGTTGGAGGGCTACGGAAAGTGTTGTGTGAACGAAATGTCAAACTGAGAGTTTCACTGAACAAGAGCCTGAATTCAGCCAGAGACCACTTTCATTTGAACTGAGTTCCCTCAAGTTCTGTGACAAGTTTGAGGTGTTTTATAAACAATCAAAGCCAATAGTTTGGACAAGGGAACATTTGGGTATCATCTGTCCCAAAATGAAAGACAGATGATTGTTTCTGACAAAAACATCCACTGGTAACATGGAAACTGGGTGGCAAGATAGCAAAGCCATTATATGGAGCTCTGAGACAGACTCTGCAGTCAGGGTTTGGGAAGGTCAAAACTGTCTTAAGGAAGCTTGTCCTTGGCACTCATGAGATGTCTTAAATACAAGATGTTGCTTGGAGCTACTGGGTAGAAAAATAAACACATCTGAGAGATGTATATGTTGATTAATACCATATAACGATATAATGACCAAAAGAAAATGAGGTCTGCATTGGCTATAATAATCCTGTAACTAGTATTGGGGTGTTTAGTTCCTTCCCCTTTGAAGAATCTGAGGAAAATGAAGTGTCTATTACAAAAACATCTGCATGAAGATGATTGGGTAATAGTAATGAGAGGAGAGAAGGATGAACGCCACCAATAAGAGTCTAGGGACAAGTAGAATGGAAGAAAATGATGGACGTGATTCTTTGTCATCATTTTACATCGGGGGAAAAGTATTAAGGGATTGGAGGATTATAATACTGATGGCTGATCTGTGTGGCTCTGTCAAGTACACTCAGCAATTCATATATATTGTCTCATCTGAGCCTCAACAGTGGCCCTGTGAGCTAAACACAAGGGACAGAATGATGTCCACTTTACAGGTGAGGAAGCTGAGGTTGAAATAGGGTAAGGTAATAAATAAATGTCAAAGGTAGAATATGAACCCAACTTGTCCTAGACTCCAAGTCTATCCATTATACCATGCTGCTGCAATGAAGACTTACTAATCTCACCTATGAAACAGATGAACTGTTCAGAGCCATAAAAAATCAACAAAGAGGCAGAGACAGACAAACAGAGACAGAGAAACAGAGAGAGAGACAGAGAAATAAAGACAGACAGAAACAGAGAGACAGTGAGGGAGGAGAGAGGGAGAGAGAGAGACAGAGAGAAAGAGAGGGAGAGGGAGAGAGAACCAAACCTCTATTAATACCCTTTTTCCTTCCAGTATCAGAAGCCACGGTGCCAGGAAGTTTTTATAGAGCAGAATCCCCTAAAAGAGAAGCTCTTATACATAGGACTGTAACCGACTCTGGGAAGCATACATACACCCTGGGGACTAAGAGTTTTTCCTTTGAAGATTTCTCCTTTGTTTCTCTTACTTTCAATAAAATGTAATTCTGAAATACTGTGAATTATATGTCTTCAGGCAAGGATCAGTACACCAAGGAGTACCATACATGTACTATTCCAGGTTTTCTGGTGAGGGTTATGAGCTGTAAGATTTTTTTTTAAAAATCCCCCAAAGTAGAGTTAAGCCCCTCATGTCATAAGATAATCTCTGACATGAGGGTTACAATATTATAATATAGTCAACAAGGCAGTCTCTGAGCCTGGATACAGCTTGCATTCTAGACATAGCTTCTAAATGAAATTGAAAGAACATCTTTGAAACTTTGAAGGTAAATAACCTGTCTGCAAAAGAACAGAGCTATATAAGTAAGTTCATGTGGCTTGTAGAATGGCCGGAGTGGACGCTGTCCATTCGAAGAATTATGCGTGTCCTTAGCTGGAAGAAGTAACATATTGAAAAGCATGCTAGAACTGCAGTGAAAGAGGATGGGTTAGAATCTTCAGTGTAACACTTACTACCTGAATGGATTATCACTGAACCTCCCAGAGACTCAGTTTTCTTATCTTTAAAATGAGGGGATTGGACCAGGTAGCCACTAAGGTCTCTTCCAACTCAAGTTTTTTGATCCTGTGATCCTTTTATTGTAGCTGTGTGACCTTGGACAAATCACTAGACCTTTCTGAGCCTCAGTTTTCTCACTTGTAAAATGGGGGTGTTAGACTAGATCACCCCAGTTCCTTCTAGCTCTAAACTCATGATCTATGGATCCAGTCTGATGAAGATGCAGCTGAGTTTTCTCCTCCTGATTATCCAGAGCTTTTTTCAAAAAAACTATAGGCAAGACAGAAACTACAGAGGTGATGATCAACCCATTTTGGGCCATTTGGAGGAACAAATCAATCAGTATTTGTTGAGTATTTACATTGCCCATAGCAAAATCGTATGTACAAATGAGGCAGCTCAGTGGATAAAGTACCAGGTCTGAGACCTGAGTTCAAATCCAGCTTCAGACATTTATTAGCTGTGTGATCCTGGGTAGGTCACTTAACCCTGATTGCCTCCAAAAAAATTACTTACCTAGATCATATTTAAAAGTATGCAATCAGAATACATTTTGTAGCATAGATTCTTTATGTTCTAGATGTTCAGGAAAATGAGACCTCACTCAGGACTGGGAAGAGGTCTGGTGACCTCCACAGTGTTTGAAGAAACCCCACAAGGTAGGAGATTTAAGAGCTGTTTGCCTGTTATTTTACATCCATAATTCAACTTGTCACCCCCAGAGCCCCCTGAGTCCAAAAGGGGTGGATCCCCCTAAAAGCCACCCTTCATGTGTCACACACTTGATGAGACTCCTGGTCCCAGCTGGGGACCTGCCAGAATTTTTTGCCATGCAGCAATCTTGAGTGAGAAGGCCTGCCAGCCATATGAGCTTGGGAATCCTCTTCTTCTGGGAGGAGAGAATGAGTCATCTGGGGCAATCCACACAACCTTCAAGACTTAGGCCATCTGGAGAAATGGGAAGAAGAAAGTAAGGCCTTTCTGGAGTCCAGATGCCTCTTCTGATTGGATTTCTTTCTAGCTTATGACTCTTGTGAAGAAGTAGAAAAAGTCATTGTGCATTACCAAAACAAGCTTTGCTAAAAGGACCATAGTTGAGCTTGGGTCTATCTAAGTGGAACCAAACTTACATACATATGCAAATATACATATGTATACATATATATATATATATATATATATATATATATATATATATATATGTGTGTGTGTGTATATATATATATATTTATGTATATTCGATACTCAGTTTATTCGATCCAACAAAATGAGGTCTACATTTGGGAGAAAGGAACTAGGGGCAATTGAGGGAAAGGGACAAGAAAGAGTAAGTTTTACTACAACAATGGTAAACAAACATCTTTTATAGCTAAATTAATAGCTAAATGATTATACAAATGAGCATCTTATTTCTGAATAACCTGGACTCCTTAGCCTGGCATTCCAGGTTGTCCATAAGCTGGAGTTGTCTTACTTTCCTGGTTTGATTTCATGTTATTTCTTTCAGTGAACCCTGTGTTCCTGCTGACATGGACCAACCACTCTGTCCCCCAGATACATTAGGAGCTTGCCTGTTATATTGGGGATCAAGATGGGCTCTTAGCACTTATTCAACCAGGTGCCCTTGAAGAGTTTGGCCTTTGTTTCCTTTGATCAATTCAGTGTTTTTGATTGAGTCTTACTAGGTGCTAAGCCCCAGGCCCAAACCCCTGTTAGGTCCTAAGCCTATGTGGGTGTGAATTGGTAACTAAGGTGGGGCTCCAGGTGGGGCCAATGAAGGGAGGCGCTAAGACCAGGGCCAATAGTAAGAGCTTAAGTTCTGGTCACTCAGATGACTTTTGATGACTGCGGAAGAGTGCATAAAAAGGGAAGACAGAGCTATTTGCTTAGGGCTCTCACTCTTGATGGTGCACTGATGTGGAGAATCCCAGCAGCTGTAGTTAAGAGCCCTCCAGCTTGTAAACCTGGATGTTCAGACTTTGTTAAACTCTGGTAACTATGCATTGAGTTTTGAATCAGACAAGGTCTGTCTGTTGATGTTTGTAATTTTTTTGTATTTGCACTGAAGTTCAGGGTGCTGGTTTTTTCCCCTGAATTAAGTGAATGATATTTGTATGCTGGATTAAAGTAAGACTGTTAACCCCTTAATGTTGCTAAAGAACCTGGGCTTGCAGTATTCTGTGAGCTGGTTGTTGTTGGTTTTACACCCCCACAGCAGCTGCTAGCCAGATTGTTGAAACACCTGTCTCCATGACTTTGCTCACTCTGTTCCCTATCTATGTCTGTAATGCCCTTCCTCTCATCCACCTGTGGGACTCCCATTCCTATTTCGAAGGCCAACTTTAATGCCACCTCTTTCATCATTAAATGAGTTAATATTTGTAAAACAGCCAAGTTCCTGCCACATAGTAGGCACTTAATGATAAATACTTGTCTCCTTCTACCTCCTCCACTTCCAAGAATCTTTCCTTAATCCTTCTGGTTGGCAATTGCCATTTCTTCTGTTTTCTAAAGCATTAATTTCTATTAATTTCTAATTAATTTACTACAATAAAATTTCTAAAACATTTTGTGTTTCATCTTACCTACATCTTTATCTTGTATTGTTTTGCATTATAGTTATTCATCTTTCATAACTTCTTACTAGACTTTAAGCTTCACTGAGGGCAGGACCACATCTGATTTAAACTTTATCTGTCTCTCCTGTGTCTTGCTGACCTTCTGCATTTCATAAATATTTCTTGACTTGAATTGCATAATAAGATCATTGTGCTTAGAACTTAGAACTGGACATTAGAGAAGATAGAGTCCAATCCAGTGGCCTCATTTTACGGATGAGGAAGCTAAGGCCAAGAGAGGTTACGTGACTTCCTTGAAGTCACACAAGTAAAATGCAGCAGAACCAGTACTGGAAAACAGATCTCACATTCCACCCTTCCCCAAGTTTCCTCTTCTCTAGACTCAACATCTCCAGTATCTTCCGTTCTGAGCATCCATCCCATCACAGGTCACATAGTAATCATGATGATAGCTCTCATTGAGGAAACACCTTACAATAACTCTGTGAGGAAGGTATGGTGAGTATTACTTTTCCTCTTTGATAGACAAGGAAAGTGAGACTCCAAGATTGTGAGTGATTAAATAGCAGTTGATCAGCTTGGAAATGTCAGAGACCATGTGAAAAGCTGTGTCTTTCTGACTCCAAGTCTGGTGCACCTAATAGTTTAGCTCCTTGTCAATAGACACTCAACCTAATTGGAGGCAATTTGATGTAGTTCATAGAGGGTTTATCTCAGAATCAGGACAACTTGGGTTTACTCCTTGCTTCTGACAGATATTGACTGTGTGACTCTGGTAAGATGTTTAACCCCTCAGTCACTAAGGCTAAGACCATTAGTTGGAAAAGATTTAGGATCTGTATTGGTAGAGGGTGTTTTTTCATCGGCCAGCTCCCTGCATAGATGCATAGACCCTCCCAAAAAAAACAACTAATAACCTATGCCTCTACTCCTAAGTAATGAGATTGCTTTCAATGAAAGAGGTAGTTCATTATCTCTTCCCCCTAACCTAGGGGTGGGGAACCTGCCCCCTCAAGGGCACATGTGGCTTACTAGGTCCTCAAGTGCAGCCTTTTGACTGAGTCCAAGTTTTACAGAACAAATACTTTTATTAAGAGGATTTGTTCTGTGAAGTTTGGATTTAATCAAAAGGCCACACCCAAGGACCTAGAGGGCCACGTGTAGCCTTGAGGCCACAGGTTCTCCACTCCTGCTTAACCTGTTATCTCTTCTTCCTATGAAAAAACACAGTTGTCAATTTCTCCACATATCCTAATCACAAAATCTCCCTCCATTACCTTTCTTTCCTGTTTATTATTCATTTTCCCCTCCCCAATGCTATAAAAGGTTTTTCTCAAAGATATGACAAAAATTTTCCTTCTGTTTTTAATTATTTCTAGAATAAAGATTTCCTAATACAGCAGTTCTTTTTGTCTTTAAATCAATTTAGCATGTAAGTCTCAAAGGATTACAAAAATGTGAGCTACTACTTTTATTATTATTGTCATGTGATTTTAATACTTGGATATTTTATTTAGAAATGACTTGGTGATCACATACAATTTACTGGCTAAACAACTCCCCTTCATAGAGATGTTTTATATATGTGTGGTTGAAAAAAAAAATCCCATTCTCTTTCTCCTCTGCTTCCTCATTCACCAGCACCAACTCTGTGGTGGGACTCTAACAGTTAACTGTTTGACTGTTGAGCAACAATCCAGGATGAGAAGATGACTCAGGCTCTACATTTTCCTTCCTTCATTGTTCCTTTCTATTATTTATACAGAGCTTACTGTAGTATCTCAGCACTTTGACAGGATGAACACCCAAACTTTGGAAGATACGAGTTAAGCACGCTTCTGGTGTGGGTGTAGGTTTTGTAATAGAGCCACAGAATCTCAGATTTTGAAGAGACATCAGAGGTAGTCTACAACAACCCCAAGAAGTGGTTGTCCAGGCTTTGCAAAAGACTTCAAGTGAGGGAGATATCCCCTACCTCCGAAAGCAGCCCATGCTATTCTTGGAAACCTTTAGGTATGAATAATTTCTTCTTAAACTCTTCCATTTAATCTCTTGTAAGTCTCACGTCCTGCATTTGCAAAAGGACCATAATGATTTTGACTTGCCACATGTTATTGTAGAAAATCACCAATAACAACAATTTTATAGCCTTTTAAAATTATAATTCCGGTCACTCAATCAAGGCCTAACAAAAAGGTAGTGATTAGAATAGTAGAGAACCCAAAATTCTGAACTCCAGAATTCCATTCTTTCCCTCTTATAGAGTATTCCTTATCATATCTAACTATAAGCCTGAAGTCTGGAAGGCCCTCTGCTTTCTTATATTTCAGGGCAGGCAGTAGGTCCATCATTACAAACTGACCTTCTCAACCCCTTAAGACAGATACTCTAATAAAACAGTATCTTAAGATGCTTTCACTGCTATTGCTAGCTAATATTTCCAATACTGAAGCTAACACTCCTCTCATTGAGTTCGTCTTTTGTTCTAAAAATATTTTTATTTATATCTTTTTTAAAATATTGCCTACATTTCCAAGTATGATCTTCTACCTCCCTCTCCCTCATAACAAGAAATAAAAAAGGAAGGGGAAAAACTCATTTCAGCAAAATTAATCAATACATCAACCAGGTCCAGCATTATGTTCAGTGTTTCATAGCCATAGTCTTCCATGTCTGCAAGAAGAGGGTGAGGTATATTCTCATATGTCTTCTTTGGGACCAAGCTTGGTCATTATAATTTCACAGCTTTAAGTTTTTACTGTTTGGTGGTTGCTGTTTCCATTTGTCTTTTGTGGTCACCATATCTATTGTTTTCCTCTTTCTGTTTTCTTCACTTTGTATCAGTTCATAAAAGACTTCCCATGGTTCTTTGCATTCAACATATTCTTCATTTCTTACAGAGCAGTAGAATTTCTTTACATTAATGTATCACATTGTTTTCAGCCATTTTCCAGTCATTGGGCATCTGCTTTATTTCCAGTTCTTTCTAATACATAAGATGCACAAGTATTTTGTTAAAGCATTTTTATAGTGAATAAAATGAATTTGAATCAATCTATAATACAAGCATTTTATAAAATGCTCTGTATTTAAATTCTAGCTCTGTTATAACCTTGGGCAAGAAGTTCAACCTCTCCAGCCCTCAGTTTCCTGAGCTATAAAACGTAGAGTTGCATTAGATGGTGTTCAAAATTCCCTCCAGCTCTATATCTCTTATTCCATAAGCCAACATTTTGATAAATTGCACTTCGCCATTTACAAAGCACTTTCCTCTTCACATCTAGATGTAATAGGCGGCACAGCATAGTAGATAGAAATCTGAATCTAGAATCAGAGGACTTGAGCTTGATTCTTAGTTCATTTCCTTACTAAAATCACCACAGACCAGTCAGTTAACTTGAACTTTAGTGAGTACATCTATAAAACGAGAGATTTGGACTTAACGTGCTTTCTAGTTCTAAATGTATAGTAGTAATTGACTTTTTAAAAACTCTAGCATCCAGTCCTCTAATCCATGGGGCTCCAGAAAGAAAATTCAGTGATTTAGAATTCTCTCCAAACTGTAGCTCACAAGCCCCTTTCAATGTGTTTACTTTTTACTAGATGGGCAGAGGATACATCTACTACAAAATAAGTACATTTAATGTAATAGCATAATAACAACAATAAAACTGAGTACATTTTCCATAAATCCAGACCTCATTCTTCCACAAATATACACACTCTTAATAGTAAAAGCAGACCTACATAGGGGATCACTCATGGAGTATAGCTATATAGACAAGTGCAGCTAGGGTACTCATACAGAGGGACAATTCACACCTCTGGGACCAAAGATCTGCTGGTGTTTTCTGGTGATATCACTATGATGCTCTCTGCTAGGCCTACTTCCTGTTATTCTTTGTATACCCATTCAATTTTTAAAAATTTATTTTATTTTTAATTTATGGAGTAAAACAAGCATTTCCATAACATAGTATAATAGAAAAGATGATTGTACATTGAAACTGCAAATCTATTGTGTACAACTTGCTATTCCTTTTAAATATATAATATCATATAAATTTCTTTCCCCACCCCACACACACGTGTATATATACATAAGATTATTTTATATATATGCATATTTATCTGTTCTTTCTCTGTATAGCATCTTTCTTCATATGTCCTTTATATTTCATTTGGGTATTTATAATAGTCAAAATGATCTATTCACTCAAAGTTATTCTTAAAACAATATTGCTGTTATTGTATCCAATGTTGCAGCTCTTTGTGGGAAAGAACTAGAAATTACAGAGATGCCCATCAGTGGGGGAATGGTGGAACAAGATGTGGTATACGATTGTGATGAGATACTACTGTGCTATAAGAAATGAGGAGCTCAGTGATTTTAGGAAAATAAGGAAAGACACATGAAATAATGAAAAGGGAAATGAGCAGAATCAAGAGAACATTGTATACCCACGCTACCTGTTCTCTATCCAAGTATCCTCAGGATCACCTAATACCACCCCGCACTGGTTATCCCTTGGTTAATGAGCTCCTCTCTAAGGCTGATCTAGCTCTATTAATCAGCTATTTCAGTCCCCTCCACCATCCCTTGAAGGGTGCTATGGTTGGTAAGCCTCTCTCCTTCCAGGAAGGGTTATAATTAGCTCTCCTCAGTCAGTTCACCCAGCCAATGACTGTTACTTTGTTTCACCCAATGTCTATGAGTTCTTCCCCTCTGCCAGACTATTTACAGAAAATAGCAGATATCCAGACTACCTAGTTTTATATCTAAATTCCTCTCTCATACTATCTCCTCTGTATCCTCAGTCCAACTTTCAGTTGACTTATGGTCAGAAGTACATTTTCATCTTTAGTTCTCATTATACCCCAATGACTGGATATGTGTCCCTAGTGCTCTACTTCAAATAGAAAAGAAGTTAAATAAAATTGTGATAAGGAAATTGTTTTCAAACTTCCCTCATAATATTCTTCTGTTTTATGCAAATGACAAGGGGTGGGCTGGTTGGAGCAGACTTAAAAGTTTTGTGACCTGGTTAGCTTTTTCCTACAGCACACCTGTCTTTCACACACACACACACACACACACACACACACACACACACCAGCAACAAATCACAGCCTGGCATCTTTACATAGAGCTTTAAGGTTTAACACAGGGCTGTCCAAAATACAGCCTGCAGGCCACATGTGGCCCACAATGTGATCTTATGTGGCCTGCCTGTGGGTTTCAGTTTTCACAAGCAAAAAAAAAAATAATAATTTGCATGGAATGTGTATTAGATTTTCTTTAATTCTATCACTAATAATCTCGTTGATACTAATTTTTTTTGGTGTTTTTAAGCAATATTACAGACAGAACATATCGCGTGAAATTTTCAATCGATCTGTGAGATGCATTCCGTCTGTACAATGAAGACTAGTCAGTATGCACCAACCTTTATACTGTTGTGTTGTCGCTTTGTTGTTTCGTGTTTGCTTTAGCACTTCGCACCTTCGCCTGTCGTATTGATGACACTTGTTCTCCCACTTTCTATTAGCATACCGTATTTTTTATTCCAGGTACGGCCCTAGAATAATTATTTTATTTTAATGTGGCCCTAAAATAACTTAAGGTTGGACAGCCCTGATCTAACATGTTGTTGTAGTAGTAGTAGTAGTAGTAGTAGTAGTAGTAGTAGTACTAGTGATCATAATAGTGATCGTAATAGTAATGCTAGTAGTAATAGTACTAATAATAGTAGTAGTAGTAGTAACAACAGTAGTAATATTAGTAGTCATGGTGTAGTGGCAAGTGTAGAAGTAGCTACTATTTATATAGCACTTTAAAGTTTACAAGTGCTTTACATATGGAATCTGATTTGATCCTCACAATAACCTTGTGGGGTACCTATATTTAGTATTTCCATTTTGTAGGTGAGAAAATTGAGGCTGAGAGAGATTAAATGGTTTACTCATAATCACAAAGCTTGTAAGTGTCCAAGACAGGATTTGAATTCAAGTTTCCTGACTCCAAGTCTGGCAGTCTATCAGCTGAGCCCCATAGTGTCCACTTTCTTCAAAATAACTCTGAGAAAAATATTTTTATACTTTAACAGAGGTATAATCTTATAGAACCCTCCCTAATCATGGAAATCACAATTATGTCTTCCAGTGAGTCCTCCACACAAGGACCTACTCAACATTCGGGGTGGGTTCCTACCAACTTCTAATTAATTGTCTTCTTTCTACTAAAAATATTTCTAATTGTGACAAGGATTAGGAGATATACTACAAGTATCTATACAATTCATTATTTCAAGCTAAAAAGGAAAGTAGAAAAATTAATAGTATGAATAATGATAAAAATAAATCTATTTAACTCCAAAACAGAAAGAAAAAACCTCCATCTGAATCAGTATCTATCATAAACACATATCAAGATAGTTAAATCTCCTGGTTCTCCTGTCAGAACCTTGAAAATCTATTTAAAGGGGGAAAAGGTATGGTGGGGGTGGGGGGGTTGGATAGGGAAGCTCCAGGTGTCTACGTTCCATTGACAGTTCCCTAGTGAATTAGATAATCTAGTGAATTCACTTTCCAACAATTTTGCCATCCTTGTTGAGTGTCAGATTTATCCCAATATGAGTGCCTCCACAAAGTTGCACTCTAATACCTCTTCATGGTGTGGAGGTAGTCCTTGATTCTCTAAGCCTATGCCTAGGGAGTGCACACTCTGGAAATTTCTGCCATGCTTAAAAGGTTTCCCAGATGGTCCTGTTAACAGAATGAGTCTGCTTCCTGAGGACCAGAAAGACTGATCACCACTAAATAAATTGACAGTTTGGTGATGAATCCTTTGGCCATGACAAACCATGAAGCACAGTAAAAATGAGAAATGTCATTTCCTCCTGTGAAGCCCCATTCTATACCTGCTGTGATGAAGGCGCAGGAGCTGAAAAGAGGGAAGAGGGTATAAAATATGACACAGTTTAGAGACTAGCTATAAACTTTAATTTAGCTCAAAGTACTCTAAATGTCCAATGGCCAAGAAGTAGACATAGGGTTGGAGAAATCAGATCACAAGACGCATTTAGACAAATCCTTGTAGACGTACCCATAACCTAAATTGGCCAAACATTCTACATATTCCTTATCATGAGATAATCCAATGATGGATCCTCACAACCACCTAGTGAGAGTGAATTCACTAGAGCATTGTGAATATTGCTGGCACCATCTTGATTATGTCATTTTGTCTCTCCTGACCTCCTTGTCCTCTCCTTTAAAATGAGGAATCTGGCCTAGATGATCTCTGAGGTCCCGTCCAGCTCTACATTTATACTCTTATGACCTCATTTAGCAATGTGTCAACTTCTGACCCCCTTCCTCTGTAGCTCTTGGGATGGAAAATAAACATCCAGCAGAAAGAAGTCTCATTTTGTCCTACATTTTCCCCCTATCAGTGTGAGCTAGAAATTCCTCATCTACTTTTGTAGGCTCAGAGAATTAATTTCCTTAATTTGTATTGGAGAGTGTGGTCTTCATTTAGCTAAATTTTGCCCCCAGGATGTTTGAGCAGCAGTTCATTTTCTACACCAAATGTTGCAAGGAAGCTCACTCAGGGTGATTATATACTGCTAAGGGAAGAAAATGGCCATTTTTAAAACTATGAAAATCATTTAAATTTTGAACATGGAACAAATATGCACAAGATAAAATATATTCATTTTTCCTCTATTTCCAGAGTCAAGATAATCTGAGATACAAATTAGAATAGAAGTCAAGGAAATAGAGGGAAAGAGAAAATGTTCACTCAACTTTTAACAGGCATTTTAAAGCCCTAACTACGTGCCAGACACTATGCTAGGTGCTGGGAACACAAAGAAATTGTCCCCAGCCTCAGTGAGTTTATATTGTTTTGGGATCAGTCAATAGATAAGCACTTACTAAGCACCTACTATGTGCCAGGCACTGTGGTTAGCTGCTGGGGAAACAAAGACAAAAGACATTCCTTGGCCTTGAGTAATCTCACAATTTAATGGAGAGACCACATGCAATCATGTGCAGAACAAGTCTAAAGTAATCAAGAGAGGGAAGGCACTAGAATTAAGAGAGATATGGAAAGGCTTCCTGTAGAGGATGGGATTTGAGCTGGGACCTGAAGGAAGCCAAGGAAGACAGTAGGTGGCTGTGAGAAGATGAGAGCTTTCTAGGGATGGGGGACAGCCAGGGAAAATACCTGTAGCTAAGTGATGCAGCATCTTGTTCATGGAACTGCCAAGAGGCCAGTGTCACTTGTTTGAAAATGTTTGAACATATCAGGTGTAAGAAGACTGGAAAGGCAGAGGGGCAGGATGTGCATAGAAAACAAATGCGAAATAACATACAACATAATTTAGTGCAGAGGGCAGCAGGAACAGGGAGGATCAGAGGCAGCGCTTAAGCTAAATCTGAAGGAAGCAAAGTGCATTCAAGTGCTAGAAGGCAGGCCATGGAATGCCCGGTTTGGAGAAGCGAGTAATTCAGTTTGTGTGAAGTGCATGAATAGCAGTAATGTGTGGCAAGCCTGGAAAGGTACACTGGAGACAGATTTTGAAGACTTTTAAAATGCCAAACAGAGGACTTTGTATTTCATACAGATTTTCAAAAACCAAGTTAACAATGTTCCACATATAAATGCCAATTAAGAGAGGGAATGATTTATTCTCATAAGCTAGGGGGAAATATCCCTGTTTTTTCAAGCAGATCACTTGCTGCTAATCATGGAGGAGATAAGACCTTAAAAAGCACATAAAATCTGTTGAATGAAATTTAAATCATACTGTCATCAGTTAAACATATATCAGTAGGAAAAGCCGTGTAATAAACAATCGTTATCCATTGCAAGAATGTGCAATGGTGAGTGTTGGTGGTGTTTTTCTTAACGTGGAGGAGAAAAGTTCATTTAAAAGCCAGACCTATAAAAGTCATAAAATGTATTTTCAAAAACTGTCACTCAGAAACACTATTTAAAATTGCTGCACCTAAATGTTCCCTTGTAGGGAAGTGCGAGCATTATGACCACCGGTTCAAAGGGGTTGGCTTATGGTGAAAGTCTATTTTGTCAAATTATCTCTTGTTTGGTTGAAGCATAAGTGAGAGTCCCAAATTGTCATAGTTGTCACTGTCTTCTTCTTCATCATCATCATCATCTTTATCATTCCTATAGAGCCTTAAAATTTCCAAAGTAATATTATCTAATTTGATCCTCATGACAACCCTGTGAGGTAGTTGCAATTATTACATATTACAGATATATAACCCATATTACAGATGAGGAAACTGAAACACAGAGACAGTAAGTGACCCTTGCCCAGGGTCACATCATTAGTAAGTGTCTGAGACTGAATTTGAACTCAAGCTTTCTGATTGCACCACCCACATGCACCACCCACAGCTAGCATCTCTAAGGTTTAAAGAGTACTTTAATATGTTATCTTGTATGTTCCTGATAACAACCCATACTTTACAGATGAGGAAACTAAAGCTAAAAGGGGTTAAGTGACCAGCTTAGGGTCACATATATAATAAAGGTCTTTGCCTGGATTCAAACTCAGGTCTACAGTTTCCAACTCCAACACTCTCTCCAATGTGCCATCTACTGCTCACTTCCTGTTGACCCTTCAAATCATAAATCATCTAAAGAAAATATAGTGAATGAATACATAATTATCTGATACACTCAGATCTAAAGGAATGCATAATAAAATCAAAAAGTCTAACTGAAATTGGACTTCAGAAATCACCTGGCTCAATCCCTTATCCAATTTGTTAATTTCCTTTGCACTACTCATCTCTGCTTGGACATCCCCATGTGAGGAAATTCATTACGTCATGAGAGAATGTAATCAATTTTCAGTCATATCTCATTTTTGAGATTTGTTACACAGAGCTGAAATCCCTGAATTGATCCTGGTTTTCTCTCTTTAGCCATGCAAAATAAGTCTCACCATGCAACCAATCCTTCAAACATTTGAAGGCAATGGTCAGATCCCCCTTAAGTCTTTTCCTCTCCAAGTAAGACACCCCCGTCAGACATTCATTCATTCTATTTTGTGATTTTCAGTCCCCTCACCACCCTTGTCATTATTCCGGAAACCTGTTCCACTTTGCCAATGTCTCTCTTTTGTTATGGCACCCAGAACTGAACATAACCCTCCGGTGTGCAGCCTGACTCATCCCGAATGGAAAGGTAGATGGATAAATACAAAACAGTGTCAGGAAGCTATAAGAATTGGGCTTGGGTGTCTATAGGTGGGATAAGCTGAGCCTTAGCAAAAAAGGCTCATGGCAGCAAAAACTGTTTTGATATGTTAAGGGTAAGAAGATGACCCAGGATACAATAGAACTATCTAGAAGGTGATGTAATCATGTTAACAGAGAGCAGGCAAAAAAAGGTAAGATTGCATGTCCATTTTTACTTCCATTTCCTCAAATATGAGAACCATGTTCCAACTTCCATTTTCTCAAGTAGAACATTTTCCCATCCATCGAGAAAGAATTGAAGTAACCTGAGTATTTGGAATGAGTTCTAATTTCCTGATTCAAATAAAATGATATCTCAGGGTCCAGAGAAAACTTGATGCTTTTATAGTTAAACTGTCTCTAGGTAGCTTGTTCTGAACCACTTAGAGGAAGGGTGAAAAATGAGTTTCTGTAAGATTTCCAGGCTCTTCTCTGCTGTAAGGCCAGCTCACCACCTCCTGCCTTCTCACTGAGTTTCTGCACTGCCCATTTTACCTTTGTAACATCTCTTGAATATGCCTCCTTCTCTCCTCTGATTCTGCCATCACTCAATGCAGATCCTCATCACCTCACATAATTGCCTGCTGATGGTCTGCCTGACTCAAGTCTCTCCCCACTCCAATTCTTCTTCTATTGAACCATGAAAGACATTGACCAGGACATAGACCAATACCTCTTGTTCATGCCTGCCAAGTGGGCTTCCCAGAGGCCTCCTCCCAAGACACAACACTACCTGTGGGTCAGAAGAGCACCATCACCTGGCCGCCGAGGGCCAGACTTCAACCTTCTAATCAGCAACCTCCATCACCATCGCTGTCTCCTTCCACTGAGACTCTATCTAAAGTATCTCATTCCACAATGGTGAGCACACTCCTTTACCCTCTTAATCAACCCATCTCAGTGACTGCGAATTGTGGATTGCTGAAATACAAACTCCCTCTCCCCACTCCAGATCTCCCTTCTCTCATTTCTATCCACATCAACCCTAAGCCCACAATGTGCCACTCCAGATCAACCTCTCCCTTCTACAGTGCCCTCTGGAACGCATTGTCTAGAATTAACTGACTTCCTTTCATTTTTTTTTTTTACCTTAACTAGCCCCTTATGAGGCTATTCTTCCCATATTCTTTCCATATCAATTCACTATCCCATTCTCCACAGGGGCTCTTCCAAACCCTTTCATCCTTCCTCAAACCCCCTATGGCTTCCTCCCCTCCCACTTTCTTAGCTGAGAACCTTGCCTCATATCTTACATAAAAAAATGAGGCCATTTGCTATGAATTCTCTCTTCTCCCCTTGTCCTCATTTCATATCACTCAGATGCTTTGTTCCTCTATGTCTTCCCTTGCCCATCTCACATGAAGAGATAGCCTTACTCCTTACCAAGGGGAAAACCCTTTTGACTGCACAATTCAATTTCTTTTTTTTTTTTGGTAATATTTTTATTCATTTTAAATTTAAATACAAAACTAGAAAAGAAAAAAAAGAACATTTCCATGTACACGGCAAAGCATGAGAGGATTCAATATAAAACAATAAATTTCCATTTCAAGAAAACCTATAGATATAGATATAGATATAGATATAGATACAGATATAGATATAGATAGATACTACACATTATTTTCAAAACTACCCAGCTTTTCTTTGCTTCCTTCTAGGTTTTCTTTTGTTCTTTGTTATATACTTTTCACTTTATTTTTTTTTCTCCCTCACTCTCCATTCCCTTCAAAGAAAATTATAATTCAATTTCAATTCAATTCATATTCAATAAGCATTTATTAAATGCCTATTATGTGCCAGGCATTGTGCTAAGTGCTGGAGTGGTCCCATTCTAACCCATCTCCTCCAACAGAGACACCCTCCCCTCTATCACTTATTTTCAATCTCTCCTTGTCTACTGGCTCTTTCCTTATTGCCTCTAAATATGCCCCTGTCTCCCCATGTCCTCCAAACCCTGACTTGATCCTTCCATCTCTGCTATCTCCCTATATCTCTTCAGTTCTTTGTGGCTAAACTTCTTTAAAAGGTTGTTTACAAGAGGTGCCTTCATTTTCTCTCTTAACCTCTTGCAATTTGACTTCTGACTTCATCATCCCACTCCCTCCAAAGTTACCAATGATCTCTTTTCTCAGTTCTCATTCTCCTGGACATCTCTACAGCCTTTGACACTGTGGGTCACCCTCTTTTCCTTGATACTCTCTTCTTTCTAGGTTTTTGGGACACTACTGTGTCCTGATTCTTCTCCCTCCTATTAGACCAAACCTTCTCAGACTACTCTGCTGTATCTTCTTCCAGATCACACCCTCTAATCATAGGTGTCCCATGAGGTTCTGTCCTAGGCCCTCTTCTCTTCTCCCCCTAAACTTATTTACTTGGTGATCTCATCCGATCCCATGGATCTAATTATGCTAATGAAAAATATGCTAATGATCTCACATTTACCTATCCTGCCCAAACCTCTCTATTGACCTCTAATCTTGCATCTCCAAATGCTTTTTATACCACTCAGTGTGTCTAGTAGACATCATAAATTCAACATGTTCAGCAATGAACTCATCATCTCTACCCCCAAACTCTTTCCCACTGCCTACATTCCCTATTACTATATGTTGTGGCTACAATCCCCGACCCTCAAATTCACAACATGAAAGTCATCCTGGATTCTTCATTATTTTTAGCCTCCTCTCCCTCATATCCAAGCTATTGCCAAGGTCTGTCGATTTTATTTTTGCCACATCTCTCAAATGTGTTCCCTTCTCTCCTATGACATTGCTACCACTCTAGTGCAGACCCTCATCACCTCACCCCTGGATTATTGGAACAGCCTGCTGGGGGGTCTGCCTGCCTCAAGTATCCCCCCACTCTAATCCATTCTCCATTCAGCCACCAAAGTGATTTTCCTGAAGCCCAGATCTGACCACATTACCCCCCTACTCAGTAAACTCCAGTAGCTCCCTATTGCCTCCAGAATCAAATACAAAATGCTCTATTTAGCATTCAAATATTTTCAGAACCTAGATTCTTCTTACCTTTCCAGTCTTCTTATCTCCTTACTCAATGATATGTACTTTTTAATCCAGAGACAATGACCTCCTTGGCTACTCCACAAACAAGATGCTTCATCTCCTGGTTCTGGGCATTTTCTCTCTCTGTCCTCCATGACTGGCATGCTCTCCTTCCTCATCTCCACTTCCTGGCTTTCCTGGTTTCCTTTACATCTTAATTAAAATCCCACCTTCTATAGGAAGCCTTTCCTAACCTCTCTTAACTCTGGTGTCTTCTCTCTGTAATTCTTTCCTATTTATCCTGTAGAGAGCTTGCTTGTCCACCTTTGTTTGTTGTCTCCTCCATTAGATTGGAAGCTCCTTGAGGGCAGAGACTGTTTTTTGGCTCTTTTTTTTATCCCTAGCACTCAGCACAGTGCCTGGCACATAACAATGGCTTGATGAATATTTAATCTATTTTCTCTCTCACTCCTTCCATATTCTTACATTCACACTGACCTGGCTCTTTCTGAATGACACTATTTTTTCCCCAGCTACACTTTCTCTCATAACTCTGGCTCACTGGTCCTACTGGAGGAATTGGAATATTCATTGCTCTCCATTGCCACTTCCAGACTTTCCTGTACCTTTATCACTTGGTGATTTCTCGTCCTTTGAGATTCACTCTAATAAAAGTTATTACCAAGTACAGATCCCAGTGTTCATCATCTATTAACCTCCAGGACTTACTCCCTCCTTTCTCAATGTGTTCAGTGATTGGCTCACAGTCTCCATCTCTAACCCAACTCCTATCCTCAAACAAAGGAACATCAACATACATGTTCATCTAACTTCTCAATTCATCAATCCAAGGTTCTGCTCCTCTCTTCTACCTTATCCTTAGCTGAACACAGGGATGGTCAGACCCTTGATTATTACCCACAAACGTTCCATTCCATGTTCAACAACTTTGAAATTACTTTGTCTGATCATAATCTTTACTCATTCCATCTTTTCCTATTCCTTACTATCCTAACCACATCCTTTGGCCTAAATGTGACCCCAAATTCATCTACCTTTCAGTACTTTCCTAGGACATCGCTGAATACACTCTCCTTCCTTCAAAATCTTGACCCCTTGGTGGAACAGTTCAACTCTATATTATCCCCTTCTTTCCCCTTATCCCCTTATCACCTTGTCTGATTGTAGGTCATATCTTGTCAACTTCCAACCTTGGATCACTCCCATTATCCCCTTTCTTTACTCTTATTCATTTACTGCTAAAAAGAACTAGAGAAGATCTTGGAACCCTACGATGGTCTGCTACAAATTTACCCCATCTAATCTTAACTAGGTCTTCACTGCAGTAAGGCAATCCTTTTATTCCTCTCTGACCAATCCTCTGTCCTACTCCCTGCAGTGCATGTTCTGGAGCTTTACTTTTCTCCTCAAACCTCCCCTCCCCCCACCCTCTCAGATGAAAAGATCACTTCATGTAGCATAAAAATATGAGGTCATTCCTCCCCAAAACTTCCCCTTCTCCCCTTCTCATCTTACATCCCTTTGGCTTGTTCCCCCATTCTCACCTCCATCACTCCAGTTTCTGATGAAGAGGTAACCCTTATAACCTCCTATCTTCTCATTTTCAATGTTTCGTTATCTGTTGGTTCCTTCCCTGATGCTTATGAACACACCCACATCTCCCCATCCTTAAAAAAAATCCTCAGTAGATCTAACCATCCCCTATAACTATCATCTTATATCTCTTCTTTCCTTCTCAGCTAAACTCTTAGAAGAAGCCTTGTCAACATGATGTCTCTACATGTCCCATCTCACTCGCTTCTAAACCCTCTGTAATCTGACTTCTGACCCCATCATTAAACTGAGACTACTGTCTCTAAAGTTACTGATGACCTCTCAATTGCCAAATCTAATGGCCTTTTCTAAATATTCATCTTTCTTGATCTCTCTGAAATATCTGACACTGCTGGCCACCTTCTCATGAATTCTCCCACCCCTCTGAGTTTTCATGATACTGCTTTCTCTTGGTTCTCCTCCTATTGATCTGACTGATCCTCAGTCTTCTTTTCTGGATCTTCATCAGTGTCAACCCACTGACCACAAGTGTCCCCCAAAGCTCTAGCCTGGGAACTTCTCTCTTTTCTCTTTATGCTTTCTTACTTGGTGATCTCATTAACTCTTATGAATTTAATTATATACCCAGATCAAGATATCTAGCACTAATATCTTTCCTGGGCTCTAGCCCCACATCACCCCTGGTCAATTAGTCATTTTGAGACAGATATCCTACGATCATCTCTAACTCAACATGTCCAAAAAGCATCACCTTCCTGATGTCATGGTCTTCTTCAAGAACAAAGGACAAACAACAACAACCACAAGGGAGACTGGACTAGATGACATCTAATATCCTTTCCAACTCTAAGATCCTTTGTGTTTTCACTTGGACTAGCTCTATTCACTTATTTATGGTTCAAGTCACCTTCTTAATCTTTGACAATTGTAAAAAAAATTCATCCTGGATCCCCAAGAACTTTACCCCAACCCCACATTCCTGCTACTGGTAGACGAAAACAAAAAGACAGGAAGAAGGTCTCAATTACGCATTCTAATAAACACACACCTTTAAAGTTCTTTTGTTACAATAGCTCTATGATGTAAGTAGCAAAGGTATCATCATCTCCATTTTCAGAGAAGAGGAAACTCAGGCTTATAGAGGCTGTCCAGACTGGCACACAACAGGAAGCTATTAGAGCCTGAATTCAAACCCACACACCGGTATACCACACCATTCTCTAGTAACACAGGAGTCCAGTGATGCACCAGTTGGTTCATGAGGACATCAGTGGCCACATTATGCTCTATTTCTAGGACTCTGCTACTCAGAACCACATGTTTTGCCTAACTAGGTAGTATATACCAAAAGGGCTGTAAAAACGGAGTCCTGGGCTTCTGTGATTCATGTTTGGGATGAGAAATTGTCCGTCAAAGCATTCTATGGAATGAGTGACATGGAAAATACAGAGGATATTATTTCTGAAGCAAGGATGGCTGAGTCAGAGGTGACCTTATTCCTGGGCAATGCCTGAAAAGGTAGTAATTTTAGCAGCAAGAGCCTACTCTTGGCCACATCACAGAGAAGAAAGCAAAGATTGCTTCTCCCTCCCTATGTTGGCTGCTCTATAATCTCGGCGATGCTATTCTTCCTTCCCTCCAAAGGTACAGATTACAACCAGTCAAGGCCTTCTTATCCTATGAGGTCTTTTCCCATGTCTTTCTATAAATCTTCCAAGTGAGGATCCATCCAAGATGGAGAAAGCTTTCTTGTGGAATTCTTGGCATTCTGCAGAAACCAGTTCAGTCCTTAGCCAGGCCATTATATACCCTTGGGTTATTTACTTCCTTCTTCCATCATGCATTTCCTGAATGACATCTTTTATTTTACTTACCGTGCACAACAACAGTGATGACAATGACAACAGCTAGCATTTATGTGGTGCTTTAAAGTTTGCAGAATACATTCTAAACATCTCATTTGATTCTTACAACAACCCTGGGAGGTGGGTGCTCTTATTATCCCCATTTTGCAGCTGAGGAAACTGAGGCAGACAGAAGTTAAGTACCTTGCTCGGGGTCACACACCTAGTAAAGCATCTGAGGACAAATTTGAACTCAGGTCTTCTTGACTACCAGTGGATAGCCCAATGGTCTATCCACTGAACCACCCAACTGCCTCATATACAAGTCATCACTGATAACATGTTGCAGACTGACAGTATCCATTGGGCGGTGAGGCAGCATAGTGGATAGAGCACAGGGCCTGGATTAAGGAAGACTCATCTTCTTGAGTTCCAATCCAACCTCAGACACTTACTAGCTATGTGACCCTGGGCAAGTCACTTCACTCTGTTTGTCTCAGTTTCTTCATCTGTAAAGTGAGATGGAGAGGAAATGGCAAGCCACTTTAGGATCTCTGCCAAGAAAATTCCAAATGGGGTCATGAAGAGTCAGACACAACTGAAAAATGAACAGAGATAGTGTCTATTGTCTAAGACAATCTCTTGATTGTCTTTTGGGCTGTACATAATTTTTATTCTTCAGAAAGCATGGTTTTCCATGACTTGCAGCTACAAAGCAATGTCAATGAAGTACTAACATTAAAATGAATGATTTTAGCATCAGGGACCTGCCTGGAATTCTCGAAAGCCCTGCATAATTCCCCAAACACAACCCAGCTGACTCAAAGGATTAGGGGATTTAAAATTGGAAGCGATCTTAGAGATTATCCTGTCAAACTCCTTCATTTTAAAGAGGAACCTGAAGCCCAGAGCAGTTAAGCCGCTTGGCAAATGTCATACAGGCAGTAGGGAATCACACCTGGATTCAAACTTGGGTCCTTTGACTGTCAATGTAGTGTTCTTTCTTTACACCTCGGCTGCCCCGGCCTATTCACTTCTATCATAATTTCTAAAATTCAGAGCTTAAAAAACATCAAAAAAGGGGACGTTTCTGTATGCATTACAGGCAAGAAAGGGGGGAGGTGCACATGAAACTGGAGATTTTCACTATGCACCATTTGCTTTCCTTTCTAAATACGTGGAAGATTTAACATGCGACTTTCAAAGCTGGCCAGCTTGTCTTTGATTCTTCCTTCCTTCAATTCTCTTCTGAGCATTTTTAAAAGCCATAATGCCCCCTTTTCTTTCTTTTCTTGTCTTTGCCCACTTTACCCCCATCCCTCTTTTTCCTCCCACTCCTCCAAAGGGGAAAAAAAACTCAACAAAAAACAAATCCCTTATAGCTAATACACATAATCATGTGGAACAAATTTCCACACTGGCCATGTGTATTTTATTGTGGACCTAGAGCCTATCACCTCTCTGTCATGGGTAGATAGCATGTTTCACTGCCGGTCCTCTGAAATCATGATTGATCATTGAATTCATCAGAGTTCTTAATTCTTTCAAAATTGTTTACCTTTGTAATGTTATTGCTATTATACAAACTTTTTTCATGGTTCTCACTTCGCTTGGCATCAGTCTGTACAATTTTTCCCATATTCCTCTGAAACTGTCTCTTTTATAATTTCTTAGGGTACAATAATATTCTATTACACTCATTTGCCATGATTTGGTCAGCCATTCTCCAACCGATGGGTCCCTCCCTTATTTTCTAGTTCTTTGCTATAACCAAAAGAGTATCTCTGATTTTTTTTTTTTGTACAAAGGAGTTCTTTTCCTTTTTCTTTGATCTCTTTTGACTGAGTAGTGGTTTCAGTGGTTCAAAGGATATACATGGTTCAGTGATTCCTTTGGCACAATTCCAAATAACTGTCCAGAATGGTTGGACCAATTCACAACTCCACCAAGTGTGACTATTTTCCTGCTTAGCCCTTATTTTCATTTCTATTTTTATTAGCACCTTATTAAAATCATAATTACTATCCCTGGTTTTTTGAGTATAGCTGAAGCATAATCAATTTCGTGCCAGCACCACATGTTAACTCTGTATGACTATTTTCGTTTCAAGTGTGATCCTTATGTAACACTGACCAATCTGGTTCTCACCTCCTGAAGGCCAGGTGTGTTATATTTCACCTCTCCCCTAGGGTTCTTCAGTATTCTTAAGAGAATTTGGGAGTGTCTAGGCTCTCTGCAAGTGGCTCCAACACCCACTGATGGCATTCCTCCAATTGTAGGGGGTGGTCGCCTGCCCTTAGGTTCCATTTAGCCACTAACAGTTGGATTAGCTTTGACAAAGAAATATTTACTGCAAAAAGTATGATCAGTTAATCGATCAATCAACAAACACTAGGCACTGTGCTTAGCATTGGAATCATAACTCTATTAAGTTTACTCCCCAACATGTGGAGTGCAATCCCTCCCCCCCTCCCTCTTTGTAGCAACTCATCATACTCTGGGGAGGGCGAGGGTTCACAGTTTACTCAGTTCCCATAGGGTATAGTTCTAGTTCTAAGTTCAAAACCCCTCCTCTGGCTTGAGTCCCAAGCACCTTGACTTCTCTGGTCTTTCTTGCCAGGCTCACTGGCTGCAACATCCCACCTGCAATCCTGACTTCAAGGTTGCCATGTTTCCAACTCCCAAATTCAGGGGGATTGCAGCTGGTACCTGAAACAGGACAAATGAAACAGAGTAAGACAAACACCCCCAAGCCTACTTCTCAGAGATGGTGAGCAGGGGAATGAAGTTATTCCCCATAGACCAGTGTAGCTCATGATATCCAAGATGCTGGTGAACTGTGATCTTCACCCTCTAGACGCAGCAGGAAAGGGTCTCCCAAGGAAGAGAGAGACTGTCCCAGTTTGGCCAGTCTTGTAGTCAAAGCCTCTCCAGTCACAAAGGAGGCTACCCACAAACACACACATGGTAGGGGATGAGGAAGCTTCCATGTTAGGCAATCTGGGCATACCCAGAAAAGCTTGGTTACATCTATAAAAAAACATGCCATTTGATCCTATTTTCTAGTCCATTCTGCTCTTCTACTTTGTGAGTGAGCTCATCTTATTTTCATGTTCAAAGTTTCGATTGTAAATTGTGTATCTCCTTGCATTCTGCTCTCTTGTATTTTTCCTCTCTTGTAGTTCCTCTACCCCTGACCTTTACAAAGAAGAAGGTGGTGAAAGAGGAGTTTGATTAACACTAGGGACCTGCCTTTGAAACACTCTTTCCATTGTATCACTCCTCTTTTCTTTTTCTTACACTGCCTCTGATTATACATTTTCACTCTTTGTTTCTTTCCTCTTAGTTTCACCTTCCTATTCCTTGATACCAGAGTTCGTTTTGCTGATCCCGAAGCAGAGTCACACCTGAAGACACTGCTTGTAGACCTCAGCACTCAACACATGGAGAAAGGAGCAGTAGGACCCAAGAAAATACAAAACAGGACCAATTAAGGCATAGACATTTCTTCCAGAAATGCTCAGACCCTGTCTCCAACATAAAACCCAGCCCAAGAATTGATGCTGGAAGAATGAGCAAACAAAAAACAAAACAAACAAAAAGAATTCCACTGTTATGGTAACAGGGGCACACAAGCCATAAATTTAGAAGTAAATTACTTCAGAATGTTCTACAACCAGACTTCAAAGGAAAACACAGAATGGACCCAAGTTCAACTGGAATTTCTGGAAGTGATGAAGCAAGAGTTGAAAGTAACAAGTCTAAAAATGACTTTATAAATGAAAGGAAAGCCCTAGAGGAAATAATTGGAAAAGAAATGAGAGCTATAGAGGAAAGATATGGAAGGAAAATTAATAGCTTAACACAGTGAATACACATTTTAAACCAAGAAATAGACTCCTTGAAAAGTAGAATGGACCAAATAATCAATCAATAAATTATTAAGCATCTACTATGTGCCAGATAGTGTGTTAAGCAGTAAAGATTCAAAAGGAAGTAAAATACAGTACCTGCCTTCAAGGAGCTCACAACCTAATGAGGAATATAATAATAGCTAATATTTGTATAGCCCCTACTAGATACCAGCCATTGTGCTAAGTATTGTACAAGTATTATGTCATTTGATCCTGAGAGGTACTATTTTTGTGCCCATTTAACAGATTAGGAAACTGAGGCAAACAGAGGTTAAATGACTTGCCCAGGGCTACACAGCTTTTAAGTAGAATCAAAGCCATACTGGTAAATGTTTAACAAACAACTCTCTGAAAATGCATTTAATCTGCACTATTAACATTTTTTTTCAGTACATTCTTAAGTCTAGACAATCAACAAAACAATAAATCAAGCTCTTGATTTGTGGCATTTACTAATTTCTGAGGTTTAAACTGAAACCTCAGTTTAAAACCACTGAATGTTTAACAATCAGCTCTTGTAAGCCAATATAAGCTGGCTCCAACAAACCCTCAGACTCAGACTACACATATAAGCAGAGGTGGGGGCAAGAATGCATTCCATTCAACAGGAAAACAGGAAGGAACAAAGAGAAGAGAGATGGGAAAAAGTAAGAAAGAGCTTAGATTCAGGGAAGGATTAATTATAAGCAAAGCAAACCCCAGTCACTGAGGGTGGTTTGTGATATAGCCAATGTGGGAATGTGTTTTGCTTGACTATGCATATTTGTTACACAGATTTGGTTTGGTTTTGTTCTACATGTTAAAGCAGAGATGGGCGTGAGAATACATATATTTTTGATAATTGAAAAAATTAAATTACTTACATTGCTTTCTGTCTTAAATGTTTACCTCCTTTCTCCTTGTCCTCCAACCATTTCCTTGTTGAATTCAGTATCCATCTACTCTACACTCTTTGTCTGTATTTGTATTTATGCTTCTTTTGTCCAGTTCATCCAAAAGTGAGGTTCATGAGATGCCCATTTCCCCACTCCCTACTTTTTTCATCTCACACACTTGTAATATGTGAGATAGTAAGTTCCCTCTCCTTCCCTTCTCTTTCCTCCCCAGTATCTTCCCCTTTCCTTATTTTTTCCTTCTTCTCTTAAGTCAGGGTGGGGAACCTGTGGCCTCAAGGCCACATGTGGCCCTCTAGGTCCTCAAGTGCAGGCCTTTGACTGAATCTAAACTTCACAGAACAAATCCCTTAATAAAAGGATTTGTTCTATAAAACTTGGATTCAGTCAAAAGGCTGCACCCAAGGACCTGGAAGAGCACATGGGGCCTCAAGGTTGCAGGTTCCTCACCACTGTTTAAGACCATCAAAATAGAAGAAAACTACTCCTAGGTCTTCTGTCTTACTTAACTTTCTTTATGACCCTGAAGATATTAGGGTTCTGAGAGGACTCTTGTTTCTAGGGATGGGGAAATCTCATCAAAATGGAGAGGTTCTACTGCCTGGGCCTCTCTGAGTAATGGGAATATAGGAGCCAAACCATAATTACTCAGTGAGATAAATAATATTTCTTCCCTTGATCCCAAAGTCCCTGGAATTGTATCATCCAAGTTGTAAGTTCAATCTATTTTGCTTCATTAGTCAGACCTAAAGTCAACACTTAACTCAAATAAAAAGATTTGGCTTCTCATTTTGCCATGACATTTCATGGTCATGGGATAGGAAAATACTCAATCTGATTGGTATCCAGCCCCAAATGGTGGTAAGACATGAGTGTTCATGTTTTCCTTTGCTATCCCAAAACAGTCAGACTATTGGTGTGTTCCAGGATTAAGTTAAACAAGGCCCCAGCATCAATGATTCAAAAATAGCATCTGTGGAATTGGTTGAGCCAACTCTACACACGGTGGGTTGTGCACCTTAGATCATAATGTTGGCTTGCCCACTTTGCCATCAGGGACACTGCCACCAGGCAAAACAAGTTATGCACACTGGGTTCACCTCATTTGAGAAGCCGGAATAGAGCCCAGTTGTCCTCAGAGAGGCATTACAATATCCAAAATTCTGGTTAGCTGGATGACTTCCACAGTGGATGGATACACTCACCTCCATATGGCTAAGAACTCTATAGGAAATAAAGCAGACATGGGGAGATCTGAGTAGCCATGCCGTTTTCCCTTCAATGGTATTTGGCTCAGTGAGTCCTGGGGGACTCATGGTAGTTGACAAGCAATATCATAATTTGTTCATGCGTATCACTTCCTCTGTGTTGTGTGCTGGGAATGGAGGAAGCTTATTTGCGAAGTATGTGCTTATTCTCCACAGGGCCCACATGCTAACAAATTTTCAGTCACAGAAGGGTCTTCCCAGAAATGGAATATGTCACTTCATGGCAGTTCTTGCTGAATAGTCTCTAATTGTCATTCTACTGAAATGCTAATACTCAAATAGTGCTTATGTTTGTAGGTTTAGTGTTAGAATGAATCTTAAGATCATTGAGTCCAACCCTCACACTTTATAAATGGGGAAACTGAGGCCCAGAGAGGTAAAATGACTTGCCCAGGGTCATACAGCTAGGCAGAGTCTGAGGTGGGATTTGAACCAAGATCCTCCTGGCTCTAGATCTAGTTCCCTAACCACTGCTCCATGACTTGAGAATTCCCTCCTTATGATGAAGGTTTCAAGCCATCCATTCCTGTTCATCTCATATTAGTCTTGTCCAAATCTTCCCACAGGTTCACTAGAGGGAGTACATCCACTCAACTAGGGATCTTCCTGGCTTTTCTTTGACTCATTTGAACGTAGTAAATGACCATCAGCTAGTTATCCCTTGCTCTTTCCATGTGACCAGTCCATCCTCCTCTTCACTCACATTTCTTTGAGGATGTTTTTTACTCTGGCTCTCTTTCATAATCCCTTATTATTGATGCATTCTAATCTGTTCCCACCCACCATGCACCTCTTCATTGGCTTTTACAGTCATCAAATAACAGAGGTAGAATTTTGTCCTTAAAAGATGGGCCTTTCTTTTGGGGAGAATTCTTGGGTCATTAAAAGAACTTGACAATTTCCCCAAGGTAATCCAGCCTGCTCTTCTGCTTCATTATGGACCTAAAGTATTATTCATTTATAATTTTTGTTCAAGAGATACATGTATGTTCATGTATATGGATGAGCGCTCTAAAATATCTAACAGCATACTGTATCATAGACTGGATAATAACCATTCTTTGTCTGCTTCATTTGTCTCAAATGGATGGCTAACGAAACTCTTTTAAATGGCTATAGACCTCATTCAGGAATACTGCACTGTTCTAGGGCTTACTGAACCTGGATATCCACAAACAGAGGAATCTGGAGATTCCTAAAATCTATGGGGGTATCCCATTTCAGTCTGGCCTACCTGCTGGTTCCATGATATTGGTGAACTCCTTTGCTGAGCAAACACTTCATTGTTTTATGTCTTGCCTGATACAAATATTTAGAGGATAATCATAAAAGGTTTTAGCTCTTGATACATATTTTAAGGAATTTTGTATAATTTTGACATGCATTGGAGATAGCTCCCTAACACCAGATCGTTATAATCAAGATATCAGCCAAGTCTGAGAATGCGTGGCTCATTCCATGCCTCTCGGCCAAGTGAAGAGAAAGGTAGGGGAAGGGAGTAAGCATTTACTATGTGTCAGGCACTGTGATAAGAGCTTTTTACAAATATTATCTCATTTGATCTTCACATTAACTCTTCAAGGCAGGCGCTAGTTTAATTCCCATTTTACAGTTGTGAAAACGGAGGCAAACAGAGGTTAAGTGACTCACCTAGGGTCATACAGCTAGTAAGTGTCTGAGGCTGGATTTGAACGTGGGTCCTCCTGACTCCAGATCCATCATTCTATCCACTACACCACAAGGGGTAGAAAGCATGCTTCAGCATCAGTTCCTGAAGTTATGGCTGATCATTGCATTGGTAGAGGTCTTTCAGAGCTGTTTCCTGTCCCATTATGTGGTCGTCACTTACATGGTTCTCCTGGCTCAGCTCATTCCACTCTGCGTCAACTCATCCAAATCTCTATATTTCTCTAAGTCCATAACATTGTTTTCTAAAATGGTTGAAGCAGTTCACAGCTCTGGCAGCTGGGCTCTAGTATGCCTGACCTCCCACAAATACTCCAATAATTGTTATTTTCATCTTTTGTCATCTTTGTCAATCTGACGGTTATAGTGTGGAACCTTAGGATTAATTTAACTGGCATTTCTCTTACTGTTAAGAATTGAAGCATCTTTTCATGTGCCTGTTGGCAGGTTTCGTTTCTTCATTTCCGAACTGACTTTTCATATGTTTGACCACTTATCTATTGGGGAATGGCACTGATTCTTATTTATTTATATCAATTCATTATATATCTGAGATATTAGAATTTTGTCAGAGAAATTTTCTGTGAAGATTTTTTCCAAATCGTTTTCCTTCTGATTATTTTCCTTTTGCAGAAGACTTGGATTTTTATGTAATCCAAATTAATCTCTTTCCCTTGTTTAGCGTTTCAGGCTTTCCATGATTCAGTGACAGAGATGCACTGTTTGTATATCACTTTGAATGAGAGAGCTATGGCTTAAAACCAGTAGAATGAAATCAATGGAAGAATGGAATATTTAATAACAGAACTATATGGATTAGTGAAGTGCTTTATAATATGGTTTTAATATACTTAGAATGTTAAACTATGAAAAAGTAAGCAATTACTTGACCTTGAATAAGGAGGAGAATGGGAAATGAAAATTCATTTCAGCTGGGGTAAATGACAGTGTTATGAAGAAAAAGTTTTGATTTTAGACAAGTCCCTTAAAAAAGAAGTCCTAATTAAGTGAAGCCCTTAGGGTTGAATTTCTAAGAACAGAGTGCATTTTGGAGGGAAAAATCCAGGATGGGTTCCTGGCAGACAAATTGTGAGCTTTCCTTTTCTATCCCTAATTTGTAGGATCTGCCCTTCCCAGTAGCTGACAGGCAATTTAAAGCTATTGCAAACAAGACGTGAAACAAATGATTTACATCTGGAAGCGGCTACCTTGCAAGACAAATTCAGATGCAATTTGTATTCAATATCTTACAGATGTGGTCCAGCAATGCGATATCCTAACCTCTAACCACTGCAACAGTGAACGAGAGAGCTCTGCAAATGCTTGCCTTACTCCAGGGCATCTGTGACCATGACGATTTCTCAAATGTATGAGCATATCAATAGATCACATGGCAAAAATGAGAGCAGGCTGCCATGCTATTCCACCAGAGATCTTGATTATTTTTTTCCCAATTAGCAAGAGTTCTTTAATTTGCTCTGACTGGAATAGAAAGGCACCTGTAAAAATATGAAGAATAAATATCTACTTTTCAGGCATATTATAGCTGTCATGTTTTATCAACATTATAGACCATAGTAAGGGACATTGTAGAGCTAATATAGAAAGACCCAAGATCTTCATGGAGGAGAATGGAGAGGGAGCAGGTGGCTGTGATTTCAGAGAATATTTTAGGAACATCGAGTTTTCAAGAAGCTGGTACATGCCTGGGGTTTTTGTTTATTTGTTTGTTTTTGCCATTCTTTGCATCCCTGTGCCTGGCATATATTAATAAACTCAATTAATTAATAAATTTTGATTAAATAAATTAATAATTAATTAATAAACTTAATAAATGTTTGTTGCCTGATTGACTATCTAGAGGTGCCTGGAAATCAGCCTGAGAAGTGAGTACAGGTATGAGGAAAGAGAGACTGTGGTTGATTGTAGACCATGTGATCCTTAGCAGGATGCCTTGGGACTTTATTTGAAAGCAGAGAAAGAATCTGAGATTTGGGTATGAAATTGGATTTTGGGTGTGGCCCAATAGGTGAAAGTGAGGGCAGTTAAGTATAGAGGGTATAGGGACTTTGGGAAGTAGTGAGAGATGGCAGCCAGCTGGTTGCCCTGAGTGTGTTTCAGGAAGGGTCCAAGAGATGAAATTAAGAGCAGGTGAGTATAAAGACTGGCAGCCCCACCCCAGGACTTGAAGGGGACATTGCTTGATGTACCACTGTGTTGTCATATAGAGTCAGCAGTAATGAAAACCATAAGGTTGGACTTTATCTAGTACAGCTCATCAGAACCATCGGTTGTCTCTTTTAGAAGATAATTATTGTGAGGGATGGAGATAGGGGAGAACTGGAAATCCAACATTCCCAAATCCCTCCTCATTTGCTTTTTCTTAAAACATATAACAGAGCATTAGAGGTCATAGATGCATAGAATGCTAGAACTAGAATAGACCTTAGAGATCATGTAATCCACCACTTTCATCTTTCACATTGGGAAACTGAAGCCAGGAGAGTGAAAATGACTATCCCAAAGTCACACAGTTGTTCAATAGGAGAGAAGGGACTTGAGGGAAGGTAGGTGACACAGTAGTTAGAGGGCCATGCCTGGAGTCAGGAAAACACTTCCTGAGTTCTAATCTGGCCTCAGACACATATATATTAGCAAGCACCCTGGCACACCCAGGATGGCCTGCTAGCACAGGTTCTTTGATCTGCTTTTGTAAAGGAAAGACAGCTTCAAAGGGGTTAACAATCCCACTTTATTTAAACAATGCAGACTTTATTCTGTCTAACTTTCCTACAAGGATTGCTGAGTGCCAACTCCTACAGCATTCCCTGATCACCCTTCTCACAACTCCCCCTAAGTCTCGATGGGGTCAGTCAAAACAGGCACAACTTGTGCATTCCCCTAAATCCCCTCAAGCCTCAATGGGGGCCAGTTGAGGCAAACACACATTCCCCCCAAGCCTTTATGGGGGCCAATCAAGGCGCACACACAGCATCCTCGCTTGTGCATTTCAACCCTAAATGTTCCCCACTCACCGACCAGTGCCCAACTGCTTTATACTTACACTCCATCCCTCCAGGGTCCTGACCTTTACAATTTAAAAAAGTGACACCTGGTCCTCACAATCTACACGGGTGGTGGTGGGGATGTTTTGAACTGTAGAACTCATATCTAACACCTGGGGCAAGAGATTGTTATGACCATGGATCCTGGAAGGAAAAAAAAACAATTCCTCACGCTTACAATAAACTAGCTGTGTGACCCTGGGTGAGTCACTTAACCCTGTTTGCCTCAGTTTTCTCCTCTGTAAAATGAGCTAGAGAAGGAAATGGCAAACCACTCCAGTACCTTTGCCAAAAAACTCCAAATGGGGTCACAAAGAGTTAAATACAACTGAAAACAACTGAACAACAAGTGATTTAAGCTCAAACTTGCATGATCTTAATAAGACCAATAGGCTCTTTTCTCCAGTTATCACATTCTATGGGATGTCTTCTACTACAACTGAAACAATCTCCACAGAGGGCTTAGTGCTTTCTCTGGGCTCCCTCAGTCGAACTATTGAATGCTGACCTACAGCCTTGGGATCTTAGGTCCTTGGGCCTCCCAGGGTTGTTATGAGACTCAAATAAGATGATATGTGTAAGTCCCCTGGTAAACCTTAACATGCCATATAAATGTTAGCCGCTCTTATTCCAATGATCGTTAGGTGAGTTGGTCAATCACGTAGCACTTCTTCCATTTGCTCTGAATAAAATTAAAAGGAAACACATAATGCAAAGTCCGAAGCTCAGGGGTCAGAAGAACTAGGATCTAGTCTCCAGTTTGCCACTAAGTTGATGTGTGGACCTCTGGCAAATTAGTTTGTTTCTTTAGGTCTCTGTTTAATTATCCGTGAAATGATGTTAGGGCCAAGGTTTTAATTTATTTTGCTTGACTCTACTTATTTATGATGGGGTACAGGGGAGGGAGTTAGTGGGTACTAACGGAAATGCAGCATAAAGAGGCATCAATAAAGCATTAAAACAATACACAAAAGAAAACAAAAAGTTCACCTGTTGTCTCCCCTTCTGATTTGGTTACTACCCTGTTAAATTTAACAAACTCTTTTTTAAAAACAGTACAAGTTCACCATTTCATATATCATTCACATAAAAACATTTGTTTTTCTTTGTATATTTAAATGTTCCTCTTTGTTATGTTCATATTAAAAAAAACTGGGGGAAAAAGGAAAATGTGGGTGTGGAAATGTCATAGGATCATAGGTTTAGAGCTTAGAAGGGATCTCAGAAGCCATTGAATTCAGCCTCTTCATTTTACGGATGACGAAACCGAAGCCCCTCTGAAGGAATTAAATAACTTATTTAGGGTCAGCATCAGGCCTCCCCTCCCTAACTTCCATCCCCAGGATGAGCTCATCACCTGAAATCTCATCATCACAGAGATTGATTCAGGTCTGATACTCAGCTGGGTGGCACAATGGATAGAACCCTGGGCTTAGAGTCAGCAAGACTCATCTTCCTGAGTTCAAATCTGCCCTCAGACACACTAGTTGTGTGACCCTGAGCAAGTCATTTAACCCTATTTGCCTCAGTTTGTTCATCTGTCAAATGAGCTGGAGAAGGCAACGGCAAACCACTCCAGTATCTTTGCCAAGAAAACCCCAAATAGGGTCACAAAGAGTTGCACACAACTGAATGACTGATTTTTCCAGCTTAATTTCATTTCCCATCAGCCGCTCTGCTTAGTTCTTACTCTAGGAGCATCATGCCTCATGTCCTGTCTAGTGACCTACCCCTCCCCCTTTTCAAGTTTCCTTTTTTGTGCTGTCTTCCCCATTAGACTGTAAACTCCTTGAGGGCAGGGACTATCTTTTTCTTTTGTGTATTCCCAGCTTAGCACAGGCACCTGGCGCTTAGTAGGGACTTAATAACTATTTATTAACAATTGACTAGACCCTAGGGCCTAGTATCTGAGACTAGGGCCCAGTTTCTGAGGCAGAATTTGAACTGAGGCCTTCCTGAATCCAGTGTAGTACCCTGGGCTCCCTTTGATTTATTATACCATCCAGCTGCCAGGTTAGATGATCCAACTCTAAAATTCTAAGCTCTATCTTTTATTGATCATCTACAGAGTGCCAAGCATTGACACCTAGGCACAATGGTAAGACATGAATGAAATGGTAGTGTCCCTATTCTTGAAGTATGTACAGAGAGAAAGGGTAAACATAAGAAGCCAACAGAGGCTCCAGTTCTCTTTCTCTCAGCCCTCACTAGTCCTGGCAGGCCTGTCCCAAGAGGAAGGCTACACCTCCCTTCAGAGTTGGTAGCTCTTGCTCCCCAATATCAATCACCATTGATTACTGACCCAATATCATTTTGACCCATTGATCTCTCATTAATATAATTTATAACCAATTTATAACCAACAGTTAATGAACCAATCCTATAATTAGCTTTTATAAAGGGATATTTACTGAGAATAGATATAAAAAATCTCAGTTTAAAACCATTCCCCTTAAATGGGAGCACATTTTCCCCTAGGAGAGTGTTTCACAGATAATACATGGGAGGTATTGGAGTTTTCAGATCCTGGCCTCTAACAGGTTCCCTCTTGATCAGGTCAGACAGACAGACAGCTTTGGAAAGCTTAATAATAAGCTTTATTCTAGTCTAGTCTTTCCACAAGGGTTGCTGATAATGGGAGAACCAACTGTACAGCACTACCTAATCACCCTTCTCACAGGGGCCAGCAATAATGGGGGGCAACTACCCCTATGTCTTAATGTGGTCAATCTAGACAGGCACAGCTTGTGCATTCCCCTAAACCCCTCAAGCCTTGATGGGGGTCTGTCAAGGCACACACAGATTCACCTTTGGGTTCCCTGTGGTTTCTCCCCCACCCACTCACTGGCCCGTGCCCACTTGCTTTACAGGGTAACAGACAAAGAAGGCAACTTGCTAACAAGAAGCTCACAGGTTAACTTTTGCAATATTGTCATTCTACGCGAGCATAGTAAATACAAATTATGTTACCCCTTAGCCTCAGTAGGACTGCCTATCACTATGATTCTGGGAATTACTATGTAGGATACTTGGGGTTATTCTGGGAGTTACTATCTAACACTTGGAAACTGGACATTGCCCTGGCCATGGATCCTGAGAAACTGAACTCTGAAAAGGATAACAAAATCCTTCTCACTTACAGGGGAGTTGACTCAAACTTAAAATGGTAGCCACAAAGCATCCCCCTCACCAAATTCACTTCTAGGTGCAGAAGACAATGCATAAATCGCTCCTTGGATTGCAGTATATCAAGTCTTGGCTGCTGGATCGATCTACTGCCGAGCTGGGTCAAGCGGGTCACACAGCAGCTGTGCTTGCTGGCTCCTCATCAGGCCTGCCTGCTGAGTCGGCTCACCGCTGATCTGGGTCTTGCAAGCCAGCCCTCAGGGCCAGCTCCTCATCCGCTCAACCTTAGCAGCGACCAGCTCTGGTTGCTACAGGGATCTCTGAAGATTCTACTCCTCTTTTAAAACTCAAAAGGTCTTTGCCCGGTCCAGTCCATCTTCAACACTCTCACCTGAGGAAAGAAATACACAAACAAAACATCAGTAGCAAGCATTCACAGACACACACTGGCCCAGCAGGGAGGTAAGGTCACTGCCAGCTGCTCCTGCTGCCCCTCTCTCCACATGGACACTTTTAGCATTTCTTTCTCTCTCACCACCAGGGGAAAATAATAGATACATCACCTGTTTGTAGCTTTTGTTAGCACACTCAGTTCCAGTTCATCATACAGTTAAAAGTCTTTTCTTTACCACACAATAAGTGGCAGAATGCAGTCACAGAATACTTGTGTATGCTCTGCAATACAAATCAAAAGCCTCCATTATTTATTTCCCAAAGCAGATTTACCAATACTCCACATGGGTATGCAGGAGGCATTAAACACTGTACGTGCGGGGCGGCTAGGTGGTGCAGTGCATAGAGCACCGGCCCCGGAGTCAGGAAGATCCGAGTTCAAATCTAGCCTCAGACACTTGACACTTACTAGCTGTGTGACCCTGGGCAAGTCACTCAATCCTAACTGCCTCACCAAAGAAAAAGAAAAAAAAAGATTAAACACTATACATACCAAAGATTAGGTCCTCTAGTGACCAATCCCACCTTTCCATATCCCCACCTACCATTACGTATATGTATATCTATCTACATACATACATATACGTGTGTATATGTATGTGTTGTGTGTGCATATGTGTGCGTGCATGTGTGTGTTTGCACACATGTAATATGTTGGTTGGTTGGTTGTTGTCCTTTGTTCTCAGAGAGGACCAGAGTGACACTACTATGCTAGAGTCAAGTTTCAATGTGTCCAACGGTGGCTGATCAGACCAATGAGCTAGGAATGCTCTACCACAGGTCGGGCACAAATAGTCTGTGTGAACATTTGGGGTGGATATTCTAAATTTGTGCAGGATGCTGGAGATTATATATATATATATGTGTGTGTGTGTGTGTGTGTGTGTGTGTGTGTATGTATGTATGTATATGTATATATGTATATGTCTGCGTATGTGTATATATATACTCACCCACACACATACATATAAACCAACTAAATGACATGTGACTATATTTCAATGAGTTCTTTTTTAAAGAAAATTCAAGCTTGCAAATCAGGGGGAAATCATCCACATTACAAAAAGATTTACCAGACACTTCCTTTATATTTTGGAAGACTCAGGTTTGACCTCAGTCACTTCTCTGGTCAAAAGCATTGAACATCTCCCCATTGCCCAGGGTGGAAAACTCAGGGTTGCTGGAATGGACTCTTGGCCTCTACAAAATAGACCCACTCTTCCTTTCCAATCTTATTTTGCATGACTCTGTCCCCCAATCCTGTCCTACCCTCTGTAACCTGTGTATTTACACAATCTGTCTCCAACACCAAGAACATACTCTCCTCACTGATGCTACTGAAATCTTTCTGCTCCTTCAAGACCTAGCACAGGGGTTACCTTTTTAGGATCTGTGATCTCCCATGTGCTCTATACATTCCTCTATAGGGGGCAGTTAGGTGGCATCAGATACTTCCTAACTGCGATTCTGGGCAAGTCACTTAACCCTGTTTGCCTCAGTTTCCTCATCTGTAAAATGACCTGGAGAAGTGAATGGCAAACCGCTTTGGTATCTTTGCCAAGAAAATCCCAAATGGGGTCACAGAGTTGGACCCAACTCAACAACAAATATAACTTTTCTTAGTTATACGTGTAAATGACTTTTCCACCTTTAGATAATAAGTTTCTTCATAATAAAAGCCATGACATTTTTCTTCTTTGTATCTCTAGGGCCTAGCAGAGAGTACTGCACAAAATATGCATTCAAAACCTTCTGTCATCTGACTCCCACCATATCTCAAGCTACTTCCCATAACGTATTTTATAGGGCAGCTGGGAGGCTCAGTGGATAAAGAACCAAGCCTAGAGTAAGGAAGACCTGAGTTCAAATCCAGCCTCAGACATTTACTAGCTGTGTGACCCTGGGCAAGTCACTTAACCTTGTTTGCCTCAGTTTCCTCATCTGTAAAATGAGCTGGAGAAGGAAATGGCAAATTACTCCAGTATCTTTGCCAGGAAAACCCCAAATGGGGCCATGAAGAGTTGGACATGACGGGAAAACAACAAAAACATATTTTATACTCCAACTAAAATGAGATAGCTAACTCAAATTCTTGTCCTGCCATCTTTCGTCTCTGGGACTTTACACATTCCATGACAAGTATGGATACGCCAATCATCTTTATTTACTGAACTCCCACCCATTCTTCCCAGATCAACTCAGGTATTGCCTCCTCTATGAAGCGTAGGTGAAATGGATCTCTACGTCCTCAAGTTTCTTTAAATATATTTTTTTGTTGTTGATACTTTTGTCTTTATTTCACTTACATTTCAAAATACATTCTTCCTGTTCCCTATGCCAGAGAGCCATTTGGTATAATGAAGTATAAGAAAGGGGGGTGAGGGGTGGGACTGGATAGCAAAATTAACATTTACTATCCGGGTGACCCTGGGCAAGTCATTTAACTTCCATTTGCCTCAGTTTCCTAATTTGTGTGATGGGGATAATAATAGCATCTACCTCATAGGGTAGTTGTCAGGATCAAAAGAGATAATGATTGTAGAGAGCTTAGCACAGTGTCTGGCATATAGTAAGTGCTATGTAAATGTTAACTATTATTATTCAGAAGATCTAAGTTCAAATCCTCCCTCAGACACTTACTATGTGACCCTGGGCAAGTCACTTAGCACCACCCTCCATTTGCCTCAATTTCTTCCTCTGCAAAATGAAGTAATTGAACTCTACTACCTCTAAGATCCCTCCCAGTTCCCCATTCCAAATTTGTGATCCTTCTTTTTATTTTTCTTTCCTTCTTACCCAACCAACCTCACTGCCCTCTTCCAGCAGATGGACTAGTTAAATAAATTGGTTGCTAGCTAACAAATCTTCTTGCCTTGGCCTCATCACTGAAGCTGAGATATTGCACAAGAGAAAAGAATTTGGAGAGCCTTTGCAGTCATCCTGACCGCCAATATCATGAATGATGATGACAGGTACAAATCAGAGCCCAGACGATGATCTGATGCTCTATGAGAGGAGATTCGTTCTTGCAGGAATCCATTATTCCTTTGCTTTTCACTCCATGGCAATCTCATTCCTAGAACTGGCTCTTTCCAATAGTACAACTGTAAACTCAAATAGCAGCCATGACAATGAAAACAAAGGCTGAGAGATAAAAGGGCACTTTTCACAACCTACTTTGAAAAGGCCTGAACAGAAATAATATTTTAATATTTACTTTACTCTTTCCAGTGTATTTGCAATGTCAATACAAAGCTATAAAGGAGATCTTGGAATCTTTTTATGAAAAAATCTGGGGTATGGAGATGGGGGTAGGAATTAGCCTTCTGGAAGCTTTACATCTCCATTTGTTTTTCCAATCACCTTTAGTTTCCAAATATTTATAACCATTCTCTTCTTACTCTTCAAGATCTATCCACAACCTAAGCTATTGGATGGTTCCGTGGAGAAGCTCAGTGATGATGGAATGGAGAGAGTGGTCTGATGAAACTGGAACAGATGTTCCAGGTCTTAGACTCACCCATTCATTAGATTTAATTGTATGTGAAGGAAGAAGAGTGCTGACATTGATTATAAGGAAAAAAAAACAACATGGTTGTCCTCAAGCCATCACAATAGTGAACTATTCCTCTAACCCATATGATACTTGATAAATACAGTCTCATTTAGAACATAACACACACTACTACTGGTCAGACCTACGATCTATTTATTTAATAGTTAGTCTCCAAATGGTACTCTTGGGAGAATACGATATGCCTACTCTCACTTCAAAGGTAGAGATGCTACCCCACCCCCAACATCCCTGGCTTGTAAATTGACATGTTTTCTAGACTCTGAGACTATTTGGTGATGTTGCGCAATTTGCCGTTTTGTGTGTGCGGTGGTGATAATAGTGGGCTTCATTCTAAACCTGTAATTTTCCTGATGTGGGCATCTCCTGAGGGCTGAAACACCCTCCATTGATGCAGATTGACAATTAGTCTGTCACTTATAGTTTTAAAGTTACCTGTGATACTAAGAAGTGATTTTGTCCACGTCTATACTGATGTTACATTTTGGAAGAAGGACTTAAATACAAGCCTTTGGACTCCATGACCATACTTCTCTCTAGCCCTAGTCTGTCAAGAACCTCTTACTACATGGTATTCCGAATTAAACACAATAGTCTAGATGTGGCAAGAGTAGCAAATACAATGGAACTATCCCCTCCTTCATTCCGGATGCTATTAATGTAGCCAAAGATTATGTTAACAATTTTTTTTAGCAGTTATATCACCCTTTTGGCTAACATAGACTTTGCAGGGGACTAAAATTACTATGTCTTTTTCATGTGAATTGCTATTAAGCCTGGGTTCCCCCATTCTGCAGTTGAAGAGGCTTGCTGGATGGCAGCCAGGAAGAGAATGGAGTGGCATTCTATTTGATTACGTGCGGTAACAACACCCTCTGAAAAGGAACCAAGAAGACCAAGCTGTCCCCCCGTACTCATGGGTGCTGCAGGCAGGGAGAGAGCTGATTCACTAGGATGGAAGGGGGTATGCAGGAGGTAGATTCCAGGGGGCTGCTTACACCTGCATTTGCCATACAATAGGAGGTAGGAGGGGAAAATGGGGGAGGATAAAGACTGTTATTTTATTTGTCTGCGTGATAAGCAAAGAACTGGAATTTTAATCATTTTACAGATGAAGAAACAGATTTAAGTGACCTTCCTTGCAACTTCACCAGTCTGTGGGGATAGTAACACATAACCCAAGGTCTCTTGATTCTCACATTTTCTCAGTTTTGTAAAATAGTGACAACAAAATTCATAAGAAAGCATTAATGTCGCTATTCTACATAGTTCTGGTTTTGAAAGTTCTGCGCAGGCATGCGCGGATCTTTACAAAAACAGAGAATTTGGTGCCGGACGTGCTTAGCACAGGACCTGGCACATAGTAGGTGCTTACTATAGTCAATTATTAACTTGTTGACTGAACTAGTAAATTATCAAGTTGTCATCATCATCATCAAGCATTTAGTAAAGACCCACTATGTGCCAGACACCGTGCTAAGCGCTAGGGATACAAAGAAAGGCAAAAACATGGCGCCCGTCCTCAAGGAGCTTACTCGCTAATGGGAGAGACTATAGGCAAACTATGTGAATGCAAGATATATGTAAATGGAAGGTAGTGTCACAGGAAAGGCACGATGATTTTTTTTGTGAGGGGGCAGTGCTTAGGGGAAGAAGATTAGACTAGGAAAGACTTCCTGCAGAAATTGGGATTTGAGTGAAGTATCTAGTTTAATTAATTTCCTTATTTTTCAGATGAAGAAACAGGCCTAGAGGTGACATAAGTAATAAATGGCAGGACCTTGGTTTGAACCTGCTTCACCCTAGTCTAAAATCAATAAATCTTTTTTTTCACTACATGTACCATGCTAATCTCACAGACACAACCTGCTTTCCGGTAGGCTGGAGACTCCTAGCTTATTTAATATACACATGCACACCTGAGCGGGGCAATTTAGCTATTTACCTGTTACAAATTTGTGCGCTGGCTGGAGTAATTGTTTTATTTATTTATTTGTTTGTGTAGAATAGAATATGATATAATATGATATATGGGGGCAGCTAGGTGGTGCAGTGAGTAGAGCACCGGCCCTGGAGTCAGGAGGACCTGAGTTCAAATCCAGCCTCAGACACTTGACACATGTACTAGCTGTGTGACCTTGGGCAAGTCACTTAACCCCAATTGCTCTGCCAAAAAAAATGTGATATATGATATGATATGATATATAACATATGATATGATAATTATATTACATTGTATTTTATTAATCATATCACATCATATTGTATATCATATTATCATATATCGTATTTTATCATATCTTATCATATTATCATATATTGTATTTTATCGTATCTTTAATATCATATTATCATATCATATTATATCATATCATGTCTTTTTATATTATATCATATAGTTCTTCCTATGTGTCAGGCACTGGGCTAAGCCCTTTCAAAATAATATCTCATTGGACCCTCACAACAACCCTGTAAAGTAGATGATATTATTATCCCCTTTTTGCAGCTGGAGAAACTGAGGCAGGCAGTTATTAAGGGACTTGCAGAGGACTGGACTAGACCATCGCTCTATCCATTGAAATGCCATCCTGACACTCTCGCTGTCTCCCCATCCTTCCCCTTCACTTGTAGGTGATAATGCTTTCCATTTCACAGATGAGGAGACCTTAGGTGACTCACCCACATAGCTACTTAGTGGTGTATCCAAGACAAGAATCGGAGTCATGACTCCCATCTGACCTTCTTTCCTCTAGACTAGACTGTCTTTTTGCTAGGTTACACAGTACAAAGAGCAGCGGATTTGAAGTCAGGGGACCTGAGTTCAAATCTCAACTCTGAGACTTACTAGCTGCATGATCTTGGACAGATAGGTCTCCTTCTCTGGGCCTCAGTCTCTCATCTGTAAAATTAAGAAGTTTGACTAAGTAGTCTCTAAGCTCCCTTGGAACACTTCAGGCACTATGGAACAATGGTGACGGCGAACGGGAAGGTAGAATGGGGAAGCTGCTGGCTTTGGAAACGGGCTCTGGATTCAACTTCTCCCTATAAGACAGTAGGCAATTGACTTAATCTCTCTGGATCTCAGATGAAGGAGTCAGACTCAATGATCTCTAAGATCTCTTTCAACTCTAACCCTCTGACTATTGTAAAGGAAGCTTTTGATGAGATCCAGCCAACCCTTACTCTTCTCCAGGGTCTAAAACCTATGCACGGAATTTGGATCAGACTTTCTAATTATCTTTGATAGAATGGATGCTGTCTTGCCAATCAATACAGTAAACTCACACCCTCTGCTTACAACAGACAAACGTTTCAATTAAATATCTAAGAATTAATATCTCAGCTAAATGCAACCATCTGTTCTGATTTAATTAGCATCTTCCCAACACATTGACTTGACAAGCTGAAATAAAAACTCCAGTGCTAGAGACAGCCGAGGATTTTGTGGTTTAGCCTCTGCCAATTAACTTCATCCGAAGGCCCATGTACCTGGTCCAAGTTACACTGAAAATACTAACAAAAGCATTTTTCAAATGGTTGCATGATTGCATTTATGCATTTCTCTTCTAAAAATATAACTTTTTGGACAAAACATTAAAAAAAAAACAAGAGGAGGGGCTACTGGTTCTGTTTTTTCATTCATGACTTTTCTTCCTCCCTTCTTCCCTCCCTTTTTCCTTCCATCCCTTCCTCCCTCCCTTCTTTCCCTTTCTTTTCTCTTTCCTTTCTCTTCTTTTTTCCTCCTTTCTTTTTTCTCTAATTCCTAAAGTCTGTGTTTCTATGTCCTTTCTCTCTCTTTTTCTCCTTTTGGTCTCTCTCCATCTCCATCTCCCTCTCCCTCTCCCTCTCTCTGCTGGTTTCTTTTTTTAACAACCACCAGGTGTAGCCTGTCATTAATTGCTGGCCAAGAAGCCAGCTAAGCTAACCTCCCATCACCCATGTCTACCTCCCCCAGGACTCATTCTGGGTTAAATCACTGTACATAAACAGCCCTTTATACTTCTGTCATTCCTGTCGAGATGTGATTTGTGGATGGCCCTTGAAGGTCTCCTTTGAATATTATAAACAGACCGAACCTCTGTAGCATTCAACTTTCCAGAAGAAAGGACTTTGGCGTCAGGCATATTGCACACCAGCTATTAAAAAAAGTTATAACAACCGAGCCATAGGAAACCCAGACAAGTTAGCAGCTGAAAGGAGAAATGAATGCTCTAGCTACTCAAAACACATTACATATACAGCTTTTAAATAATTATTAACTATCCACCTCCCAAAAGGCAAGTCAGGGAAATGGTTCTATTTGGGCAGTTTGTTCCTGAAAGTAAAATGGGTTAAGTGCCTTTGAACAACTGTGTGAATCTGGGGTGTTGTTTCTCACTTGTGGAGTGTCCTCTGACCAGACTGATTGTGATTGTCTCCATGTCGTTAACGCGTATGAGCACACACCACTAATACTGTTCTAGAGACTAAACTTCCCACCAGCTCCCTGCCAATTGGGGTTATATATTTGTCTAAAATAAATTTCCTATGTGCGTGTGCATATGTACATACTTAACATACACATACATGCATATTTAGCATGCATGTATATACATACTTAATATACGTGTGTATACACAATATACATATTTTCTAAATACGTACACAAATCCCTACGATTTTATTAGCATAGGTAACTTCCTAGTGAGGGAATGCCCTTATAACCTTAGAAAGATGTCCAGGACACAGAGAGATTTAATGATTTACTTGCTTAAGGTCATAAGGTCTGTAGATGCCGGAAGCAGGATTTGAAGCCAACTTTTCATCTAACATGTAACACTGCTTCTACTGTGTGCATATATACATTATATGTGTATGTATATATATTATACATCTCTCTCTACATACATATGTGTGCATATATTTCCATACGTTGTTGTTCAGTCATTTCAGTGGTGTCCAATTCTGTGACCCCATTTGGAGTTTTCTTGGCAAAGATACTGGAGTGGTTTGCCATTTCTTTCTCCAGCTCATTTAACAGTTGAGAAAGGGAGAGAGAGAGAGAGAGAGAGACACAGAGACAGAGACAGAGATGCTCTGTATTAACAGTTCAGTTCACTTTAACAGCTCTCAAAAGGGGTTAAGCTAAGCCTCCTTCCCATGGACAGGTCTCTGCCCTACAGCTTCACTCTCCTCCACTCACCTTCAAAATTCGGAGGCTCCTTCAGCAAGTTTCTGCCATCAAAGGTCTCTTCACTCTCAGAGATTTCCTTTCTGCTCTAGAGGTCTCCTCCCAGCTCTTTTAGGTTTCCTCTCAGCTCATTCTTCTTGATCTCTTCTCTTCTCAGCACTGGCAGCTCTCTCTTGATATCTTCTCTTCAATGCCCTCTCCATATCTGCTGCTCTCGCACTCTGGACTCTCCTTATGTACAGTTCTAGCTGGCATCTGATTGGCTAGAACTGAGGTCTCTGATTGGCTGAATTCATGTACGTCTGACTGGCTAGAACTCAGTGCAATACAAGTCTCTGATTAGCTAAAACTCAACACACATTCAATCCAGCAAAAATCCCACTTTATTTGCCATTACACAGACTTAAGCATCTGTGTTTCTACTGTACCTTCCAGAAGTAAGAAGTACTTAAAGTACTTTAAATATGTTCAGTCACAACAACTCTAGAAAGTACATATATTAGTATCCCCATTTTACAGATGAGGAAACTAAGGCACAGATTTACTCAGGGTCACAAATCCAAATCGATTCAATTCAATAAACATTTGTTAAACACCTACTATGCACCAGATACTGTGCTAAGCCCTAGGGATACAAAAAGAGGCAAAAGACAGTCCCTGCCTCAAGGAGCTCAAATCTAATGGGAGAGACAACATTTAAACAACTATATATAAAACAAGCTATATGTAGGATAAATAGGAAATAATTAAAAGAAGGAAAGCGCTGGGGTTAAGAGGTGTTGAGGAAGGCTTTCTGTATAAGGTGGGATTTTAGTTGAGACTTAAAGGAAGGCAAGGAAGTCAGAGATAGTAATTTCTGTAGTAGGCTTAGAACTAAGGCTTTCTGACTCCCAGTCTAGCACCATATCCACCGTGCCACCAGGTTGCCCCCAAAAGTGAAAAAAAAAACTGAACAGAAACTGTCTCACTTTTCTACTCATATCCTCAAATTTAGCTCAATATTTGGCACGTAGTAAGCACTTAAAGAAAGAATTTCTTTCCTTCCTTCCTTCCTTCTTTCCTTCCTTCTTTCCTTCCTTTCTTTTTCATATCATTTTACTTTCTTCCTTCCTTTCTTCTTTCCTTCCTTCCTTCTTTCCTTTCATTCTCTTTCTTTTTCTTTCTTTTATTTTCTTCCTTCCTTCCTTTCTTTCTTCCTTCCTCCCTCCCTTCCTTCCTCCCTTCCTTTCTTTCCTTTTTCCTTTCCTTTATTCATTCACAAATGCTTGATACTCTAGATCTATATTCTTCCAAAGCAAGAGGAATAAAGGACTGTATATGGAGTGTGACTTGTATATAACCTGTGGTTTTGAGATCCCTGATTTATTTTAGAGTAACAAACATCATATGAAAGGTATTCATTTTTCCATTCTGATTCTCATGGAAGGTTGAAGTAAAAAGCCAAGGTGAAAGGGGTTTGGCTAAGTACCAGCTGTGCGATTCAACTCCCTTGCCTATAACATGAAGGGTTTGGACAAGGTTCTCTCAGGATTCTTCCAGTTATTTGACTGTGGCTACATTTCTTTTTCATTTAGAAATTCATTAGTTTTCAGTAACAAAATTTTGAGGGAAAGAATCCAATATTTTAATTGAAAATATGTCCAGAGATGGAAATTTCTATGAAAATAAAGCAAAATGTCTTTCTTCCAAGGAGGGAACTTTCCATTTCCTGAAGCATCCCCACCTGACCATAAATGTACTCAGATGCAAACACTGAGTCCAAAGAGATAACTGGACACTGCTTTCTAATACACACAAATCATTGGAGACAAAAATATTTAGCCTTCATTAGTACTTTTGCCTCCCACAACACACTCATACAATCCTCTACCCAATTTATGATTCAGAGGCATCGCCAAATTACATCCCCAAGAATAATGAGATAATATTTCCAAAGTTCTTGGCACAGTGCTTGGTACATAATAGGCACCTAATAATTGCTTGTTCCCTCTTCTCCAAAAGCAGCAGCTAAAGCTGACAGATAAGTTACCAAAAAGAAATCCCTACTCCTATTCCCTTGGAGGTAGCAAGTTGGCCAAACATCCCCTCTCTCCTAAACTACCTTGTATTTAATTATTTTGCATAGATTTATATTTATTATTGTTGTTATTGGTATTATTGGTATTATTAAGAGCTAGTATTTAAACAGCACTTTAATGTTTTCAAAGCATTTTACAAATCTTATCTCATCTTATCTTGAGATAACAACCCTGGGAGGTAGGTTCTATTATTATCCCCATTTTATAGATAAGGAAATTGAGGCAGAGATTAAGTGATTTGCCTAGGATAAAATAGCCAGTAAATATCTGAGGCTGGATTTGAACTCAAATGTTCCTGACTCCAGGTCCAGTGTTCTAAGTGTGCCCCCTAGCTGACTCTTTATGTCATGTCATATCTTACCATATCACATCACATCGTGTCATGTCACGTCATGTGATATCATATATCATATCATATCACATATTACACATATTCACTTTATATTTGTGCTGTAGAGTGGGGCAGAGGAGAAAGGGACAACAGATGCACCACAGTTCCAATTTCATAGTCCAAAACAATTAAGGCCTAGAAAAGCCAGTTACCCACAGAAAGGAGGATGCATCAATGTTGTAAGATCCTAGGATTTAGAGCCAGAGGGAATTTAGTGGTCATTTAGGCCAACCCTTTCTTTTTACAGATGAGGAAACTGAAGCCCAGAAAAAGAAAGTATTTCACCCAAGATCACTGGGTTCAAATTTTTTACTTCAACTGGTAGTATCTCCTTCTTCACCCAACTCTGAGGCCAAGAGGTTCACAGGCTTCCCTAGACTGATATAAGGGTCTAGGACACAAAAAAAGATTAAGAATTCCTCCTGTAGAATGTCACATGTGTTGATTGTCCCTTCATTAAATAAATGCACCCAAACTACACACACAAGAAAGCCTGAGGGTGATCGGGGCAGAGCCAAGATGGTGAAGTAAAAGCAGGGACTCACTTGAGCTCTCCCCTAAATCCCTCCAAACACCTGTAAAAATGTCTTTAAACAAATTCTAGAGCTACAGAACTCACAAAATGACAGTGAAACAAGTCTCCAGCCCAAGACAGTCTGGATGGTTGCTAGGAAGGGTCTATCACACCAGTCTGGGAGCAGAGCAGAGCCCAGATGGGCTATACTAGCACAGACCTGGCTGGAACAGACCGGGTGGAGCAGGCCTCAGGGCACTGAATCACTGGCAGCTATGGCAGTTCCCAGACTTCTAAATCCACAAACGCCAAAGACATCATAAAAGGTCAGTGTGAAAACTCTGTCAGACCTGGGTGAGAGAAAAGCACAGCCCAGCCCCAGCCCTGGAGCAGCAGAGGCAACCGTGGTGGCAGCAGCAGCAGTGGCAGCAGTTTTTTTGGCTCCAGGACCACAGAGAGTAGGGGGGGCGGGGGGCGGGAATCAAGTGTCTGATCAGAGAAGGAGTATAGAGATCTCTTTCCTGGCACTGAGGCAGGACTCTCTTGCTTTGCCCTGGTTGAATCTGAGTCTCAATCCTGGGTGGTGGTCCTGCGGTGAGGAGGAATGCTGGTGTGGCAGAGCTTTTGGTGGCTGTGGAGAGGGAATCCTCCTCACGGTTCCAGGGCAGAGAAGAGTGCTTGAGGTCACTCACAGACCAGAGCACAGTCCAGGAGGGGAGTAAACACCTCTCCTTGGATCATACCACCTCAGAAGAACTGAAAATTTACAGGTGCCTACAAGTAGCTCGGAAAACAGCAGCACAAAACCCTTGAAGCTTGGGGCAGAGAACTCTGCACTCTGGAAGCAGAGTCATACCTTGATAAAGAGCTCGAAAGTCAAGTAATTGGCTGGGAAAATGAGCAGACAGCATAAAAAAACTGAGACTAAAGATACAACCAGAAGAAGACAACAAAGTCAAGGATCCTATGTTAAAAGCCTCCAAGAAAAATATGAATTGGTCACAAGCCATGGAAGAGCTCAAAAAGGATTTGGAAAATCAAGTAAGATAAGTAGAGGAAAAATCTGGAAAAGAAATGAGTGATGCAAGAAAATAATGAAAAATGAGTCAACAGTTTGCTAAAGGAAACTCCAAAAATACTGAAGAAAATAACACCTCAAAAAAGAGACTAACCCAAATGGCAAAAGAGGTCCAAAAAGCCAATGAGGAGAAGAATGCCTTAAAAGGGAGGATTGGGCAAATGGAAAAGGAGGTCCAAAAGCTCACTGAAGAATATAATGTCTTAAAAATTAGAATGGAGTAAATGGAAGCTAATGACTTTATGAGAAATCAAGAAATTATAAACCAGAACCAAATGAATGAAAAAATACAAGACAACGTGAAATATCTCATTGGAAAAACCACTGACCTGGAAAATAGATCCAGGAGAGATAATTTTAAAATTATTGGACTATCTGAAAGCCATGATCAAAAAAAGAGCCTAGATATCATCTTTCAGGAAATTATCAAGAAAAACTGCCCTCATATTCTAGAACCAGAGGGTAAAATAGAAATTGAAAGAATCCATCGATCACCTCTTGAAAATGATCCCAAGAGGAAAACTCCTAGGAATATTGTAGCCAAATTTCAGAGTTCCCAGGTCAAGGAGAAAATATTGCAAGCAGCCAGAAAGAAATAATTTGAATACTGTGGAAACACAATCAGGATAATGCAAGATCTAGCAGCTTTTACCTTAAGGGATTGAGGGGCTTGGAATATGATATTCCAGAGGTCAAAGGAGCTAGGATTAAAACCAAGAATCACCTACCCAGCAAAACTGAGCATAATACTTCAGGGGAAAAAATTCAATGAAATAGAGGATTTTCAAGCATTCTTGATGAAAAGACCAGAGCTGGATAGAAAATTTGACTTTCAAATACAAGAATCAAGAGAAGCATGGAAAGGTAAATAGGAAAGAGAGGGACTTATTAAAGTTGAACTGTTTATATTCCTATATGGAAAGATGATATTTGTAACTCATGAGACCTTTCTCAGTGTTAGGGTAGTTGAAGAGAATATACATATACATACATACACACACACACACACACACACACACACACACACACATATATATATGTGTGTGTATATATATATATATACACATGTATATATATATATATACACATACATATATATATACACACAGACAGAGGCCACAGGGTGAGTTGAATCTGAAGAGATGATATCTAAAAAATAAAATTAAGAGGTGAGAGAGGAATATATTGGGAGAAGGAGAAAGAAAGAGATAGAATGGGGGTAAATTGTCTCACATAAAAGAGGCAAGAAAAAACAATATGGAAGGGAAGAGGAAGCAGGTGAAAGGGAATGAGTGAACCTTATTTTCATCAAATTTGGCTTAAGGAGGGAATAACATACACATCCATTTGGGTATCTTACCATACAGGAAAGTAGGGGGGAAAGAGATGGCGGGGTTGATAAAAGGGAGAGCAGATTAGGGGCAGAGGTAGTCAGAAGCAAACACTTTTGTAAAAGGACAAGGTAAAAGGAGAAAATAGAATAAACGGGGGGCAGGGTAAGATGGAGGGAAATATAGTTAGTCTTTCACAACATGACTGTTATGGAAGTGTTTTGTATAATGACACATGTATAACATATATTGAATTCCTTGCCTTCTCAATGAGGGTGGGTGGGGAGGGAAGAAGGGAGAGAATTTAGAACTCAAAGTTCTAAAAACAAATGTTAAAAAAATTGTTTTTACATGCAACTGGCAAATAAGAGATACAGGCAATGGTGTATAGAAATCTATCTAAGGGGGGGAGGTGTGATAGAAGGGAGGGCAGACTGGGGAAAGGGGTAATCAGAATGCATGCCATCTTGGGGTGGTGGGGGAGGGGAGAGATGGGAATAAAATTTGTAACTCAAAATCTTGTAGAAATGAATGTTGAAAACTAAAAATAAATTAATTAATCTTAAAGTAAAAGAAGAAACTCAGCTAAAATATGATTTTAAAAAAAGAGAATCTGAATGCAGTTAGTATTCTAATTAGTTCTAATTAGTGTTCAGCCTCCCAACTTCCTCCCTGAACTTAGCCATCCTTGGATTGTGCTATTTTTCTATAGGATGCTTAGGATCTGTTCTTTGAAAGAGCAAGACAATCCATTACCCCCTGTCCAATCTGAATGACTCCATTTTTCAATTGTTCAGTGTCAAGCAGCTGTTCATGGGAGAAGAACTATGACTCTTATCCCCTAAAAGATATAGCAATATTTAGTGTGTGAGAATTTGAGGCCTCTCAAAGGAGACACCAGCCATATTCTACAGAAAACCTCTGATGTAGTTTTTTCTCTCCTTAGATATAGGACTATAGCCCTAGGAGAGTTCTGAGGCCTCATGGGTATTGTCCACTTTCATATGTATCATCACAGGTTCCCTACAAAGAATTGAGAAGCAAGAACATCCCATTTTGAAACTGGAGAAAGGAGGAAAAGTTATGTCTTGCTCAGCATCATGCAATGAGTCAGGAACAGGATGGAGAGTAGAACTAAGGTCTAAGATCTCTGGTTCAGTAGTATGGGAATCCAAAGATGCAAAATTCAAGAAGTGAGACATTTTCACATTGTGATTTAGTAGTATTAATTAACACAACTTGCATCATTTGGAACCTAAATAGTCAATGGAGCCATAGAATTGAAGATTTTAAGACATTTTAGATGTTACTAAGTCTAACTCCTACCCAAAGAATAAATCCTATCTAAAACATTCCCAACAAGCCTTCTCGGCTAGAAGACCTCTTGTGACTCATTCCCTTATTCATTACCTTACAGCCCATCCTATGTTAGATTCAGTCATTAGAAATTATTACCAATAGTGAACCAAAAGCAGCCTCCCTATGATTTCCACTCATCACTCCTAGTTCTATCTTCTGATGCCAAACATCAAAATCTAATCTCCCTTTACGTGAATGTCAGTTGGTTAACAAGTATTTTTTAAGTGTTTCCTATGTGCCAGGTACTGTGCTAAGCACTGGGGATGCAAAGAAAGGCAAAAGACAGTCCTTCCCCTCAAAATCTTTGCATCATAATAAAAGAGACAGTATGGAAACAACTATGTACAAATAATCTGTCAACAGGATAAATTAGAGATAATGAACAGAGGGAAGACAATAGCATGAAGGGAGCCTGGGTAGGATCTTTGCTGGGACTTGAAGGAAGCCAGAGAAACAAGGGGAGACAAGAGAGAGTTCTGGGCATGGGACAGCCAATGTAAATGGCCAGAGTCTGGAGATACAGTATTTTGTGTGATGAGCAACAAAGAGGCCAGTATCACTGAATTGCAGACTTCATGATGAGTCTTTAATTATTCAAAGACAGCTATCGCATCACTCACATCCCAGTCTTCTTTTATCTAGATCACTCATTCCCAATTGCTTCAAGTGATCCTTAGGTGGCAAGCTTTCCAACCCCCTCCCCAAGCTTATCAGCCTCCTCTGGATATGCTCTAGCTCCTCAACATCCTTCCTAAAGAGGGGCACCCAGAACTATTAGCAGTATTCTAGATAGGGTCTGATCAGGGCAGAATGCAGTAGGATGACCACTTTTCTCCTCCTAGTCAGAATAATTAACTTTTCTGGGTCTCAGTTTCCTCATCTGTAAAATTAGAGCTTTGGACTAGCTAGCCAATAAGATCTGTTCCAGCTCTGGACCTATGGTCCATCTATTATGTATTTAAAAGTAACAAAGGACAAACTATGTAAAGCCAAAAAAAGTAACCCTCAAGTTGGGACACAAATCAGAGGAATCCAAAAATCCCCTGGGTCCACTTATCTGCAGCACATATAGGACAACCCTCTCCCAACAGATTTAGCATTTTCATTAAAGCAAACCAGAAGCTCCCTCCCACTCCCTCCCAGGGGAATTTTGCCCAGAGCAGCCAAAGAGACTTTGAAATTCCCTGGCTTTTGTCAATGGCTATTACAATCTTAGCTTCCTTAACTTAAGGGTTGTGAATCATATTCAGTGACCCAGTTTCAAAAATTCATCAGGTCTGTGGGGGATACAATCAGTCCTTCTGTGGATTGTGGAGGTCAGCATTTCAAGGCCTTGTTAGCATGCAGTGGCTCTGAGAGAAAATGACATTGAGAGCTTGACTTTATTTCTAAGACAGAATGCAGATGCATTTGCATACATTCTTTAGCTTCCTTCTCTAATGCTTACAGTAAAGTTTATATAACACATAATATATGCATATGTCAACTTGTGATTCAAAAGGATTAATTTCAAATTATTTGGTATTTGCTAAGGCTTGCTGGGAATTCTTGGATTCACACAGTGAGCTTATAGAACACTAATTTTGCTCAGATTCCTTTTTTTAAAATATCACATTTTAACCCTCAGTTTCATTACATGTGGGATTTACATCTATTTAATGAAAGGAGAATCAACAAATGTGACATTCTCCAGCAGGGGTTCTTAACCATTTTTTGCATGTGTACTAGACCTTTTATCAGTCTAGGGAAGCCTTTGGACCTTTTCTCAAAATAGTATTTTTAAATGTATAAAATACATAGGATTGCAAAGAAAACCAATTATGCAAATCAAATTGGCAGGTTAAGAACTATTTTTCAATGATTTAATATTTTCAGGGGATGCTGGGAAAGTTTACTTTATTTCCCAGTTTTATTACCCAACCAAAGCTATTCTTTCCATGCGAGTCCTGAATTTTGTCTATCTCAATCACCCTAGAAACACCTTTGTTTCCATGAAACACATAGCTATTCCCTCCTTTATATTAATGCTGTCACTACTCTTGTCCAGATCCATATTACTCTTACCTGAACTATTATCACAAAAGCCTCCTATTTTCTCACTTCAAATCCATTCTACCCAAAGCTGCCTGATTTAATCTGGCCAGTGCTCAGACCCAACTACATGGCTCCCCATCTCAAAAACTTCTAATGGTTATCCATCCAGTAAAGTTCAGACTCCTTAGCTTCTCTTTTAAGGCCCTACACAATTTGGTTCCAATTTACTTTTCTAGCCTCTTTATGTTTGTTTCACTTAACCTGTAAGTGCTCAAGGCAACTCTTGAAAACTGTAAGTTACAGAGAAGATGTTACAATAGAATGTTAGTAGAAGGAATTAACTGATTTTGAAGTTTCCTGTATCAACTTAATTATAGGTCTCCTATCTCTCCATGTAAATGAGATTCAAACCATTCTGTTTGCTTCCCCCAAATTAGCCTCTCCATCTTTCAATATACTCATCTGTCACGGGAATAATACCTGCTCTGCCAACCTCACAGGATTAAAATTGGTTATATTGAAAACTTAGACTTCTGGGAGCCAAGATGGCAAAGTAAGCAGTGAGTCACTCTCACTGTCCCTTACTGACCTTAAAAAACCTAGAAAATACTGCCCCAGGAAAAATCCTGGAACAGTGGAGCTAACAGAAAGATGGGGTTCAGCAGTTTTTTAGCACCTGAGTAAGGGAATTAACAGGAAAGTTCCCTATTGCTGTGACTGAAGGGAACCAGTACAAGATGGGAGTTGTCTCAGTAAGCCAGCAGCAAGTTCCACCTCAGCAAACCAGCTGGAGATCCTGAGCCTCAGGGTGGTGGGGCAGGCAATCACCAACACCAACTGCTTTCTCACAGACAGGGGAACCGGCAGACACCAGTACTAAGCATCACCAGTTGAGCTGTGGTCAGGTATCCACGCAGCTAAGTCTGCCTGTGCTCTAGCATAGTGCCCAACAAGGAGGCAACTTCCACTGGCCAGATCACCCCTATCCCCACAATTCAACCCACAAGCTTCAGTGTAATCCAGGGGAAATGAAGTAAAACCCCATGTGACATCTGCACACACCAGCCAACACCACCAACTCTAGCTCAGCATCAAGTAAGCTACAGCCTCTACAGCATCCAGCTGCCAGAACATGAGGCCCCAGCACACAAATCCAATAACCAGGCCCCTAGCCCCCCCATACAAAAAGTGTGGCTCAGTGCTCCCTGTGTCCCAGAAGAAGAGGGCAACTTTAAAAGCCAGGAAAAAAGGCAAGCACAATGATCAAGAAGCAACATAGAAAATCAAAGATCATAGATTCTTATTATGAGGACAGGAAAGAACAAAACACAAATTCAGGAGAGGACAACATTGTCACTACATCCACATCTGAAACCTCAAAGGGGTCTTAAGCCCAAAAAGCCTTCTTGGAAGAACTCAAGAAGGATTTTTAAAAATTAGAGAGATAGAAGAAAAATTGAACAATTTCTTTAAAAATACAATCGACAAAATGGAAAAAGGTACATTGAAGAAAACAGCTCTTTAAAAAGTAGAATTGGCCAAATGGAAAAGGAGGTACAAAAGTTAACTGAAGAAAATAATTTGTTAGAAATTAGAATTGGGCAAGTGGAAGCTAATGACTCTGAGACATCAAGAATCAGTCAAACGAAATCGAAAGAATGAAAAAAAATAGAAGAAAATGTAAAATACTTCATTGGAAGAACACCAGACCTGAAAAATAGATCCAGGACAGATAATTTAAGAACTATTGGTTTACCTGAAAGCCATGATGAAAAAAAAAGAGCCTGGACAGCATTTTTCCAAGAAATCATCAAGGAAAACTGGCCTGATCCAGAGGGTAAAATAGTCATTGAAAGAATCCACAGATTACCTCCTGAAAGAAATCCCAAATTGAAAACACCAAGGAATATTATAGCCAATCAAGAATTATCAGGTCAAGGAGAAAATACTACAAGCAGCCAGAAAGAAACAATTCAAATATCATGAAACCAGACAGGATCACACAGAACCTTGCAGCTTTTACATTAAAAGATTGGAGGGCTTGGAATATGATATTCCATAAGGCAAAAGAGCTTGAATTACAACCAAAGATCAACTACACAGCAAAATTGAACATAATCTTTCAGGCAAGGAGACAGACATTCAATGAAATAGGGGACTTCCAGATCTTCCTGATGAAAAGGCCAGAGCTTAATGGAAAATTTGATCTTCAAATACAAAATTCAAGAGATGCATAAAATGGTAAACAGGAAAGGGGGGAAAACATGTTATTCAATAGGGTCAAACTGTTTACATTCCTATATAGGAAGATGATATTTGTACATCTTGAGAATTGTGTCTTTATTACAACATTTAAAAGGGATATACATATAGAGAGGGTGTAAGTATAAATTAACTGATGTGATAATAAAAAACCTAATTAAGGGGTGAAGAAGGATTGTAATGGGAGAAGAGGAAAGGAAGAGAAAGAAAAGGGTAAATTAAATCACATGAAGAGGTACAAAAACATATTGCAGTAGAGGGAAAGAAGGGAGGGAGATGAGCATTGTTTGAACTTTACTGTCATCAGATTTAGTTCAAGGAGGGAATAACATACTCAGGTATAGAAATCTAATTTGCCCTATAGACAGTAGGAGGGGAAGCGGAAGAAGAAAAGGGAAGGGGTGGTTAAACGGAAGGGAAGAAGTAGTCAGGAAAAAAGGAAAGAAAAGAGAGAGGGCTGAAAAAAGGGAGGGAAGATTGAGAGAGGTGGTGGTCAAAAGCAAAACTTTTTTAAGGAGGGAAAGAGAGAAGAGAGAAATAAAATCACAAATGGCAGTGGGGGTGGGGAGAAAATAGGATGGAGAGAATGACACAGATAGTAATCATAACTGTGCATGTGAATGGGATGAACTCTTCCATAAAACAGATGTGGATAGCAGAATGGATTAAAAACCATAATCCTACAATATATTGTTTAAAAGGAACACATCCCACACAGGGTAGAGGTAAAAGGCTAGAGTAGAATATATTATGCTTCAGCTGAAGTAAAAAAAAAAAAGCAGGGGTAGCAATCCTAACTTCAGACAAAGCAAAAGCAAAAATATATCTAATTAAAAGAGATAAGGAAGGAAACTATAACCTGCTAAAAGGCACCACAGACAATGAAGTAAACATATATGCACCAAGTGGTATAGGATCCAAATACATGAGGAGAAGGGAGTTATAGAAGAAATAGAGAGCAAAAGTATGCTAATGGGGGACCTCAACCTCCCCCTCTCTGAACTAGATAAATCTAACTTCAAAATAAACAAGAAAGAGACAAAGGAGGTGAATAGAATTTTAGAACAGGTAGATATGATAGACCTCTGGAGGAAACTGAATGGAGATAGAAAAGAAAATACCCTTTTCTCAGTGGTACATGGCAACTACGCAAAAATTGACCATAATACTAGGGCATTAAAAACTTCACAATCTGATGGAGAAAGTCAGAAATATTAAATGCATCCTTTTCAGATCATGATGCAATAAAAATTACATGTAGTAAAGGGCCATGGAAAGATGGACTAAAAATTAATTGGAAACTAAATAATCTAATCCTAAAGAATGAGTGAGCCAAACAACAAATCATAGAAACAATCAATAACTTCATCCAAGAGAATAACAATGAGACAGCATACCAAAACTTATAGGATGCAGTGAGTGAAAGCAGTTCTTAGGGGAAGTTTTATATCTCTGAATGCTTACATGAATAAAATAAAGAAGGAGATCAATGAATTGGGCATGCAACTAAAAAAGCTAGAAAAAGAACAAACTAAAAATCCCCAATTAAATACTAAATCAGAAATACTGAAAACCAAAGGAGATATTAATAAAGTTGAAATTAGGAAAACTGTTGAACTAATAAATAAAACTAAGAGCTGGTTTTATGAAAAATCCAATAAAATAAATAAATCTTTGGTTAATTTGTTTTAAAAAAAAGAAAACCAAATTACCAGTATCAAAAATGAAAAGGGTAAATTCACCACTTATGAAGAGGAAATTAAAACAATAATTAGGAATTATTTTGCCCAACTATACGCTAGTAAATTTGATGATCTTAGTGAAATGGATGAATATTTACAAAAATATAAATTGGCCAGATTAGCAGAAGAGGAAATAAAATACTTAAATAAACCCATCTCAGAAAAAGAAATTGAACAAGCCATAAATGAACGACCTAGGAAAAAATCTCCAGGGACAGATAAATTTATAAGTGAATTCTATCAAACATTTAAAGAACAATTAGTTCCCATGTTATATAGACTATTTGGGAAAATAGGCAATGAAGGAGTCCTATCAAATTCTTTTTATCATACAAATATGGTACTGATACCTAAACCAGGAAGAGTCAAAACAGAGAAAGAAAATTATACACCAATTTCCCTAATGAATATAGATGCAAAATTTTTAAATAAAATATTAGCGAAACATTACAGCAACTTATCACTAGAATAATACACTTATGATCAGATAGGATTTATACCAGGAATGAGGGCTGGTTCAATATTAGTAAAACTATCAGCATAATTAATCATATCAACAACAAAACTAATAGAAACCATATGATTATCTCAATAGATGCCGAAAAAGCTTTTGACAAAATACAACATCCATTCCTATTAAAAACACTAGAGTATAGGAATAAATGGAGCCTTCCTTAAAATGATAAGTAGTATCTAACTAAAACCATCAGCAAGCTTTATACGTAATGAGAATAAGCTAGAAGTATTTCCAATAATATTGGGGGTGAAACAAGGATGCCCATTATCACCACTGTTATTCAACATGGTACTAGAAATGTTAGCTTTAGCAATAAGAAAAGAAAAAGAAATTGAAGGAATTAAAACAGTCAAAGAAGAAACTAAGCTATCACTCTTTGCACATGATATGATGGTATACTTAGAGAACCTCAGAGAATGATGTAAAAAACTACTTGAAATAATAAACTACTTTAGCAAAGTTGCAGGATATAAAATAAACTCACATAAAACATTGGCATTTCTATATATTGCTAACAAAGACCAACAGCAAGTGATAGAAAGAAAAATTCCATTTAAAGTTACTGTAGACATTATAAAATATTTGGGAGTCTACCTGCCAAAACAAACCCAAGAACTATATGAACACAATTACAAAAGAAATAAAGTCAGATCTAAATAACTGGAAAAAATATCAGTTGCTTGTGTGTGGGCCGAGCTAATATAATAAAAATGACAATTCTATCTAAATTAATTTACTTGTTCAGGTCCATACCAATCAAACTACCAAAAATTATTTTATAGAGCTAGACAAAACAATAACAAAAATTCATCTGGAAGTACAAAAGGTCCAGAATATTAAGGGAATTAATGAAAAGAAATGTTAGAGAAGGTGGTCTAGCCATACCAGAACTTAAATTGTATTACAAAACAGCAACCATCAAAATTATTTGGTATTGGCTAAGAAATAGAGTGGTGGATCAGCAGAATAGGTCAGGTACACAAGACACAGTAGTCAATGACTACAGTAATCTACTGTTTGATAAACCCAAAGACTCCAGCTTCTGGATTAAGAACTCACTATTTGACAAAAACTCCTGGGAAAACTGGAAAATAGTATGGTAGAAAATGGACATAGATCAACATCTTATACCACATACCAAAATAAAGTCCAAATGGGTACACAATAAAGACTGATACTATAAGCAAATTAGGAGAGCAAGGAATAGTTTACCTGTCAGATTTATGGAGAACAGAAGAATATATGACCAAACAAAAGTTAGAGAATATTATGAAATGCAAAATGGATAATTTTGATTACATTAAGTTGAAAAGTTTTTATACAAACAAAGCCAATGCATCCAAGATTAGGAGGGAAGTAGAGAATTGGAAAAGAACTTTTACAACAAGTGTCTCTGATGAAGACCTCATTTCTAAAATATATAGAGAACTGAGTCAAATTTATAAGAATACAAGTCATTCCTCAATTGATAAATGGTCAAAGGATATAAACAGGCAGTTTTCAGAGGAAGAAATTAAAGCTATCTATAGTTATATGAAAAAATGCTCTAAGTCACTATTGATTAGAGAAATGCAAATCAAAACAACTCTTAGGTACCACATCACACATATCAGATTGGCTAACATGACAAAACAGGAAAATTATAAATTCTGGAGATGTGGGAAAATTGGAACATTAATTCATTGTTGGTGGAGTTGTGAACTGATCCAACCATTCTAGAGCACAATTTAGAACTATGCCTAAAGGGCTATAAAAATGGGCATACTCTTTGACCCAGCAATACCACTTCTAGGACTGTATCCCAAAGAGATAGTAAAAATGGGGAAAGGACCCACATGTACAAAGATATTTATAGCAGCTCTTTTTGTGGTGGCCAAGAACTGGAAATTGAGGGGATGTCCATCAATTGGACAGTGGTTGAATGAGTTGTGGTATATGAATGGAATGGAATACTATTGTGCTATAAGAAATGATGAGCAGACTTACCTCAGAAAAACCTGGAAAGATTTATATGAACTGATGCTGAGTGAAGTGAGCAGAGCCTGGGGAACATTGTACACAGTAACAGCCACATTGTGCGATGACTCACTTTAATAGACTTAGCTCTTCTCAGTAACTCAAAGACCTAAAACAACTCTAAAATACTCATGATGGAAAATGCCATCCACATCCAGACAAAAAAATATGTAGTATGAATGTAGATCGAAGCATACTATTTGCTCTCTTTTTCGTTTTGTTTTTTTCTTTCTCATGGTTCCTCCACATATTCTAATTCTTCTATACAACATGACTAATGTGAAAATGTGTTTAATAAGATATATATATATACATATATATATATATGTAGAGTCATATTTTATTGCACACCATCTTGGGGAGAGGGGATGGGAGGGAGGCAGAGAAAATTTAAAATTTATGGAAGTGAATGTTGCAAACTAAAAATAAATAAATTTGTAAAAAAGAAAGAGAGAAAAAAGAAAAGGGAAAGAAAGAAGAGAGAGAGAGAGAGGGAAGGAAGGGAAGGAAGGGAAGGAAGGGAAGGAAGGGAAGAAAACTTGATGGGAAGAAAGTAATCTATTAAATAGAAAATATATTTGACAATGGGAGCAAAGGAACCAAAGAAAAGGATGCAGTGAAAATGGCCAAGTGAAAGATAAAGGCAGAGGATCTAAGAAGAAAAAAAACATGAATGCAAATTACAATGAAATACCAAAGGAGCCCTGAGCTTTTAAATTAGAAAAAGGTAGATTAGAAAATGAGAGCATGAAAAAAAGAGCTTTAAAAAATTGTGGAAGATGGAATACTATGGGCAAAGCCTCAGAGATGCCATGGGAATCATTTCATATGAAAAACTGATCATGAAAGCTCATCTAAATTAGGAGATAGCATGTGACCAAGAAAATGGTTTGGGGAGAAAAAGATACAGAGAAAAAGATACCTGGAATCGGAATGTTTCATACAGAAAGACTCTTAGACATGTTCCTCAAAGATTATATGAAAAATTACAACAGAACAAGCTCTAGAACTTTGTTAAACATAAAAAGGAACTTCTTGACAGAGAGGTGATGGACTCAACATGCAAAATAACTCATACATTTTTGGACGTAGCCAATGTGGGAATTTTTTTTGACAATGCATATTTGTTATGAGCATTTTGTTTTCCCTTTTTTCCCCAAAATATTTTGGGGTGGACATAGAAAGAGAGAGGTAGGGATAGGACAAGAAAAGGAAAAAAAGGTCATTGAAGCATATTTTTAATACACAGAAGAGAAAATAAGGAAGGCCAACAAGAATCATAGACAAGCAGGACAACTTTGAAAATTATATGTTGAATTTATAATGTATTTAAAGAGAAAGCAAGTTTTAGTTAATAGAGATCCATAGTTTCATGTATAACCTTCTTTTTATGTTCTGCTCTGTATGTAGAAACAATAATTTTATTTGGCACTGAGTTCAGCATTTTTAGAAGTCTAAATTTTTTTAAAAAAACTAATCTGCAGACATTATGAACTCAAGACTCTTCACCATCATTGTAGAGTATAAGAAACCCTGGTTCTAGGATCAAAAGAATTGGGTTCAAATTCTAACTGTGTGAACTTAGCAAATCTCTAAACCTCCTTGAGCCTCAATTCCCTCATCTGTAAAATGAGGGGATGAACTAAATGGCTCCTAGGGTCCTTTCTAGTTCTAGCTCTATGATTCTATGACCATCTTGGTTGTGCTTCTGTGGAGAATTCTTTTAGAAAGCCCCTCTTTAGCACACATACATTTTGTGACAGTTTGAAGCCATCTTAAAATATTTTAAATGAAGTATGATATTGCCTTGGAAATAACACTTAACTACATAAATCTTGACTTTATAATGGATTTGGTAAGAGTGTTTGAAATAGATGACATTTCAAATAGCTATAAACAATGACAATTTTTAATAAATTACTACATTAGAAGAGTTAATGGGGGAACTGCAGTTAAATTAATTCATTACCCTTATAGACCTCTAAGATATCTGATTTTATATAATATTAACTGATGATCAAAAAGTCCCTCCAAATATTTTTCTAAATAGAAAATATCCCTTTGTTTCCTTTTTTTATGCTGATTCAAAATGGTCAGTGAAATTGATGTCAGTGATGTCAGTGAAATCGAACAATTTCCTTTGTGAAGAAAATCCACCACAATAAAGACATTAAGATGCAAATACCTACTTTTCCAGCAGCTGGAGAATCACAGATTCATGGTGCTGCCTCCCATTTTTCATTTAACACTTTCCTTTGACTTACCCCACACCAGACTTTCTCAATTGTCAGTGGTACCCCGTTTTTACCAAATTTGAGTTTATATCTCTGAGATGACACAAAGGAGAGATGCCTACATGATGTATCTCTTAGGCTAGCTTTTTAAAGTCTGAAAACTCTTATTTGGGACACAACATTCAATAATAAAAGGTTTTGTATGCACCATGATTGCCATTTGAGGATCTCAAATACAGGCTGGTTCCACTGTTTTATAAGCACGATGAGAAAGCCAATTATTTCAGACATTATTCAACAGAATTAATTGTGGGCCTACAGACTACTTGTTCTTGCCAGAGGGGGAACAATGTCTGTATGTTGCAAAGAAATAAACTTAGGAAGGGAAAAGTTACCAAAAATTAGAGAATCTCAAAAGTGGAATAGGCATAACCCCAAATCAAGGTCTTCAACAAAGAATGGTTGTGTTGGCTTCTTAGGTCCTTTCCAATTATGAAATTCCGCAATTCTGCGGTTGATGAGTAAGGGGAATGTTGGGATGAAGGTGGGGACAGTGGAAGGAAGGCCATGGACACTCAGTTGAGAAGGTAAGCTTTGCTTCAATTCAACAAACATTTGCCATGATATACTCTAGCTCCCTCTCCCAAAGCCAACAGCCAACCATCAGGGTTCTAGGGTATCCTAAGGGCTTCATGAAATAGTGTTTCTCCTTTTCCACCATGATCTTAAGTCCCCACCAGCTCTATTCTCCCCATTTGTTAGGGGCAAGTGATGAGTAACCTCCGTTCTTTGTAACCCTTTGAAATCAATCAGATTTTTATAAAGGGACGTTTACTTCAAAGATATTACAAAAGCAAATGGACAAACATGTCCCTCAACATATCAAGGTACAGTCTTGCTTTCACCAACTTGGTCTGTGGAGGGGAGTTAACTCTACTTGGTTCAATTACTACACAGCACTGCTTCCACCAAGTCCCTGTCTAGATGTGGCATGACAGCCAGATGGGTGCTTGCTGCAACTTTCACTGAAATTTATATTTACAAGTTACTCCTTGCTTCCTGTGGCATGTATAGTCCAGAATCATTCTTATTGTTCCACTAGGATGCCAAAATACTCTACTTAAAGCAAAAGTCTGATCATGTCAGACTTCCCAGAAAGTCTTCAGATCCTACCTATCACTTCTAGGATAAATCATGAACTCCTTTGCCTAACATCTAAGTCCTTCTACATTCTGACTCCAATCTACTCTTCCAACCTCTTTCCTAATACAAGTTATACTTTTCAGCCAGCCTGGACTTCTAACTACTCCCATGAATCAGCTTACTGACCCATTGCTCAGGATATTTGCACAGCCTGTCTCATGTCTGAAATACACTCACGGCTCATCTCTGCTTTTCAGAAGTCCTTTTATCCTCCAGTTTTATATCAGGCACCACTTCTTCCCTGAAGCCTTCTCTGATTTCCCCAGATGAAAATATTCTCTTTCAGACATTTCTTCCCACTCCTTTGAAGAGGTGAGAAGGCCATGAGTATGGAGCGCTGAATATGTCTTCAGATTTCTTTTTCATGTATCAATTGGTCTTGCCATTTGTTTTATCCTCTTCTTTTAATTTTTTTTTGTTATATAGAATGGCTTTCGAGGAGTAGGAAATAGGAGAGATATAAGGGAAAATTTTTACTATTCCTGTTGTTCAATCATTTTCAGTCATGTTTGACTTTCTATGACCCCATTTTGGGTTTTCTTGGCAAAGGCACTGGAGTGGTTTGTCATTTTATTCCCCAGCTCATTTTTATGGATGAAGAAACTGAGGCAAACAGGGATAAGTGATTTGCCCGGGGTCATGCAGCTAGTAAGTATCTGAGGCCAGATTTGAACTCAGGAAGATGAGTCTTCCTGACTCTAGGTCCATCACTCTATCCACTGTGCCACCTAGCCGTCAAGGGGAAATTTAGGTAATTTAAAAACAAAAGACATTCATTAAAAGTTCTTTTAAAAAAGAAAATGTTCTTTTCCTTCTCAAATTTCCTTAAGCACTTTGTCTGATCCCTCCTCTGCTCAAAACAATCCCTCTCTTGGATCATGCTTATTATCTGTATATCTAGATCCCTCCATGTAAGCCCTCCATGGGCAAGGCCTGCTTTACTTTGTGTCTTTGTGTGCCCAGGGCCTGGCACATAAAGAATGCTTAAAAAACATTTCTTGAATTCTGAACATCGGACTAGCTGATCTCCAAGATCCCTTCCAGCTCTGGCATTCCATGATTCTTATCTCATGATAGTAGTGTCCAGATTACCAAAACAAATGTTTTCCCAGTAAATCATGCTTATCTGTCAGGGTGACTACATAATGTATGCATAGCTAAATAAGTTTCATTTGACACAAGACTGGTGAAGAACCATCGCTAACTAATTTGGCAAAATAATTTATATTCTCAAGCAATGTAAATGAAAAATTGTTTAAAGCATGCTTTCCTAGAGAGGTGATGGCACAATACATCTGAACCCTGTTTTACAAACTTACAGAAGAATTAGCGATAATGACCTAATGCAAACCAGAAATCTACAAGCTCAGACTTCCTGTGTTGTATACATATATTATTCTAGATGGAAAAATAGCATTGTAAAATTCAAAAGGAATTGTTCCAGTTAGAAGATTAACTTCTGAAAAAGCAAATGTGGGGTAAATAGACTTACTTTTGTAATTATTTGCAAGAAAGCAAAAGAAATAGGATTAAAATAGCTCATGGCATATAGATCAGAAAATCAGATTTCAATGTCTACAAGGCAGTGACTACACAATGAGCACACCTGGAACTGAGACTAGAAATGGGTTGACAAGGGGCATCCTCCCAAAGAAACAGATACAGAAAGAGATTTATTCTACTCTTTCCATAGAATCCTGCACCTAAACCATTCACCTCCATTCATGGGAGAGTAGTCAGCAGGGAGAAATCAGTCCTCCAAAGACAGTCATTTGAACTTGAGTTTAAGAACTGAGCAAAAATAAACTGTATTTTGTGTGATATTTACTACATGCCCCTAGCACAAAACCTGGAGCATGGTAGGTGCTACATTCAATTCTAGGAGCTAGGGCTACAAAGACCAAAAGAAAAAAAAAGGCAACAGTACCTGCCCTAAAGTAGCTTGTATTCCATTTAGGGAAATCAGTATGTGCATGGAAAATCAAATTCAAAATATTTACATAGTAACTTTCTGGTAGAAAGCACTAGCAACTCAAAAGTATCAGGACAGATTTGTATAGAAATTGTCTTTGCAACTAAGCTTCAAATGAAGCCAAGATTCTATGACTCAGAGTTGAGAAGAGGGTGCATACAAAGACATGAAGGAGAGGATTGTAATGAAAGGAAAGCTTTCTTTTACAAAGTTAACATTTTCCTAGAGAATGGGAGCTACAGGAGCTTCTTGATCAGGGGAGTTGTATGATCAAACCTGTGCTTTAGGAATACCAATTTGGCGGCTGTGTGGAAGATAGAATGGAAGAGTGGGAAACAACTAAAAGATGAAGAAGAAGATTATATCACATTTTTACCTATGGCAGGTCCCCACCCTCTTTGCTGCCTCCTAAAGGCCAATTTCCATAGTCATTAAAGTCTTATCACATCCTTCCTATTCTTGGCCTTACCTGCATTAAGAGTGTTGAGATAGGAGGCAAAGAGGGATGAGCCAGTCACAGGAAGTATGGCTCCATGGTGATGTGCCCAGAAAGTTATTTGAGGGGAGGAACATAGAATGTGGGAGGGGGGAACTTCATGGCTACAGGTCCAAGACTAGTTGGTTATGATAACCCAAAGCTTGTGCACAGACATTTCTGAATCTAAATGTGCGCAATTTAATGGACATTCTGGTTAGTGTACAGTCTAAGCATGTGTCATGGTCTAAAGGCTATAGTCTGGAGCAGGAAGAAAATAGTATTTCACTTGCTAAGTATTTCTTTCTACTTCGATTGCTTGAGGACTTTTTACTGAAGTACCAGCCCTTCATTAAATCAATTCCCGTAAAATCATTAGGATAAAAGATAATGGGCTGGAGTTGCCATGAATATGATGGAGCCTAGCTAATGCCCACAACCCCAGTCCAGCCACTGCTCCCACCCCCAATATCTCAACTTCCTCATGTGCCTCACTAGGACAGCAGGTGTGTCCATAAACTCGTGCCTCACTAGAACAGCAGGTGCATCAACCACATCGATCTAGTTTTAGAGAAGCCCACAATAGCCAGCCCATCCATCAGTCTTAGCCAGAACCACAATAGCCACCAATGAGAAAACAGCACCAACAGGACATAGAGCAGGTTGTTTGACCACTAAATCACAGCCTAAGTGGACACCTGCGCAGTAATAGCAATGGATTGTCCTAAGCTGAATTTATGATGTAAAGAGGCTTATTATCATACCATTATCATACATAAGTGCCACCCCCAGTGGGTTTTTCTGTATGAATTATGGGCAGCCGGATGCACAGATCTACCAAGCCTAGGACCCCTCTGATATCAATAAACCCTTCCTATATTTTAATATTCATATATTCTGTAATGATGTAATTGCATCTTTTGCACTACAGAAATCCCTGTCTTGCCTGGCTAAGTGCTGGCTCCTCCTTGGAGCCTCACCTGCTTTTTGAGAGGTGTAGTTCTCAATAAATGCCTTTGCTTCAGTTGGAGGTGGTCTGAGTTTATGAATTCTTTCAAGACGACACCTTGAGTCTTAACATATATGTTTGATTTCTCATGTCTTAGATGTCTCAGCAGGGGCCATTATGGATCAACACTTTCAATGAGAGGTGTCTGCCATCTAGGTAACATGTAAAAATTTACAATAACAGGTATAAGTCAAGCTCTGACCAATGAATTGGATCATTGCAAGGGGCCTTGGGAGAAAAAAGAACACCCATGTACATGATTGCTCTGCGATAGGGGTTCTTAACTTTTTTGGTGCCAGACTCCTGTTCATCTGATGAGAATAACACTTATTTGTTTGTGATTCATAATTGAAGAAAATGCCAAATTTCAGTTTGAGGTTAGTGGAAATAAAGATGTAACTTTGCTTCCCCATGCAAGTTCACAAACCCCCTGAAATCCATCCACAGGTCATTTGGGGTTCACTGACCTCAGGCTAAGAGCCCCTGTTCTGAAAGAAGTAGAGAAGAGTCAATCATTTGAACATATCAATTAATGTGCCTAGATTGATACCCTGGTTGACTAATGGAATTTTCCACTCCTGCCTTCAGAGCCTTCATGCTGTTCAGGAGAATCAATTCCAGAATGGAAAGTGGTTATTCTATAGGAAATTAGTTCTTATTACTCTCCCTATGGGGAAAAAAGCTCCCTTTCTACAGTGAGAAATAAGTTGGAAAGCTGGCTGAGGAGTGAGAAACATTTGGCAAACTATCAAACTACAAAACAATCATCATTTTAAAAATATCAAACCAGACAAGTCATTTTGAATTTCTTGGTTTGGGGTTATTCTACAAGAGCCGACTGTTTGCAGTCCAAAGGATTAACACTGATGTTCAGCTGGATATCCTTGCTGACCAGGGGCCAAAAGCCATGGTGTCTCCTTAGAATCAGGATGCTTCCTTTTTCTGAAGCCCAAAAATTCACATTGTAGAGATGCGTTGTTGTTTCTTCTGCATATTTTTCCTTACCTAATTGGCTTTGATTTCACATATGTGAGCATCCCCCTTTTAAAATATCAAGCCCTATCATATAAAATATAAGCCTTTCCTGATATCCCCACCCTATCCAGTAGGTCTCTCCATCCTTGGTCCTCTTAGAGTGTTACATCTGTCCTTGTTGTGCATTTATAATAGTCAGGGTTTTTTTTGGTAATGTAACCTTGGATGCATGTCTAGATCATTTGCATAAGATTCTCCTCGTTAGTGTAGAGGACTATATAACTGTGTCTACTTGAAGATTAGAGTTGGTGGGAAAACTTGAGAAGAGAGACTTCCTTCTTCCTTTATTTCTTTTCCAGACCACTCTTTGGGGAGACAGAGATAGAGAGACAGAGAAAGACAGAGACACAGAGACAGACAAAGAGACACAGAGTCAGAGAAAGAAAGAGAGAAAGAGAGAGGGGAGATAGAGACAGAGGGAGAGATAGAGATAGAGAAAGACACAGAGAAAAAAGCTTTGGAAGACAGGTATGGAGGGAAAGCCAATCCCCTATCATGCCCTGATTTCCAGCTTACTCCTTGGGTGAGATCAAGAACATTTAAATATCTCTAATGAGTTGAGGTATCTTCATCCCAGTGGGAGAGCTCATTCAATCTGTGCATAGTCTAGCTAGCATATCCTAATCTGTATAACTTCTCTGATTTTTCTTTTATCTCCTTGGGTAAATGTTTGAGTTTGAGCTCTATTCACTATCTGTGATGTCTTTTTTTGTGACTAACATTTGGTGGGGATTAAGACTTCAGATAAAAGATTCAGAGCTGAATCTTTTTTCTCCCAAAAAGATGGTGACCAGGGAAGCAATTTGAAACTAAAAATTCTTTCCCCTAGACTAACAATATGAGATGACAAGTTGTGCCCAATATATTATGCTAAATTCAACCAAGGCAGATACATATAAGCCTAGCTCAATATACTCTCTTGGAGGACGGCAGAATGGCCAGCCTAGTGACTTCAATCTCTTGTCCTTCCTGGTGGGTTATACAAAGCATGCAGAGATAGTCCTTCCCTAAATCCAGTCTAATATGTAGAACGTTGAAGAGAGCTCAGGTGAGTCCCTGCCTTTTCTCCGCCATCATGGCTCTATACTCCAACATGTAGAATTTTGGAAACTTATTTATAGCCATATGTGGTTGAGTTAGATGGTACTATGTAGTGATGAAAAGTCTTCTAATTGGCTGTGGAACCTGAAGAACCAATGACTAGGAGGTACTGGAACTGTATTCATATACAAAAGGAACAACCTGCCAATCTCTCTTTTCCTTCCTGGGAGTAAGTGAGGCATGAACCACTGTGAAAGGAGCAGCAGCAAGCTGAATTTCCCCATCCAGTTGCCATGAGTTCATGATTCACGACCACATGGTCCCCTTATAAATGTTTTATTAATGATCTTTCAAATTATCTGTATGGTTTCCCAATGACTCTCTCTCCTCTCTCTTCCCCTTCCCTTGTAACAATTAAGGAAAACAAATGAGCATATTGACCATGCCTGATAACACAGTCCTCTTTCCACACCCATAATCCACCATCTCTCTGCTTCCAGATAGTCAAACAGAAGGTTCTTCATTATTGTGGAGAGAACAAGGGGACTGAAACCTACAAATTCTGCTTTACAAGAAGTTTTACATACTGTTTGTATATTTTCTTTAATTGTCTAGACACACATAGACTTCCTTTCTCTCATCACTGGCACCAACCCTTTCTTATTTCTTTCATCGATTATATCAAAGTATTCCCAGCATTTAACATGGAAGTGAAAAACTTCACGGACCGCAGACCCAGGTAGAGTTTTGGTAAAAGGCATGACTCACAAAAATTTTAATCTTAAACCCTGGGAGGTGTCTCGTCTCTGTAACCAAAAACAGATTTTATTTCATTCCCTTTAATTAAAGCCATCTGATGCACGGCACACACACACATACACACACACACACACACATACACACACATATACAGTCTTCTTAGTTGACCTGACTAGTTTTTTCCTCTAACATCCATTTTTTAAGTGGCACTTTAAGTTAGGTTATCATTTGTCCTTAAAAAGGGGGTGATGAAGAACACAACAACAACAAACTCACTCTACACAATAAACTGACAAAGGCAGAAGCATTATGCATTGTTATAACATGTATTTCTCAATTACCACCTGCTGACTTGCTGCTACCCAAAAACCAGAATTACATGCCAAGTTAGTTTTGTTCAGAATATGAAAATGGCATCTGGCCATGCAGATAGGATATGACCCAAGTCTGCTGGGTGGCAGACGTTTTCTGCTTTCCCTAAGCCACTGATGGAGGGGATGATGATGGGTGGTGGCAGGGATGTACTGGAGCCAGCTCCTATCAGTTTGAGACGGCCAATTGTTGTGAATGTTATAAATCAGCCCTTGATTTATAGTTTTGTTGATCATTTAGACTTAAGGAAATGATGGGGGAAACGTTAATAATACAAATTAAACTTGAGAGTGGGCCATGCTTTTTGGAGAACCATTTGTTGAACATTTACCAGCATACCCCTGGGTGGCAGAGTGGGAGTGGGGGAAGAAACTAAATTACTCCTGATCATCTTCCTATTATGATATGATAGCCACCGAGTAACTTTACACAATTAATGAGTTCTCTACTACCTGACTCAGTACAATTGTGGGAGCAACAAGGGACCTCAGATCCCAAGGATTAATTCAAAACAATGACCTCACGGGGGCTAATGTCCTACCTTCTCCCAGGCCCCCTGGTACAGCAACTAGATTATTGGACTTGAAGTCAAGATTTCAAATTTTACCCTATATATTCACCAGCTCTGTGCCTTAAGACTTAGGATGAAGGGAGGAAGGGAAAAATAGCATTCATTAGACAATTACTATGTGGCAGGCTCTGTGCTAGGTTCTTTACAGATATTATCACCCCCATTTTATAGTTCAGAAAGATGAAGCATACAGAGGTTAAGTGA
>NC_050575.1:357933697-357951197 GCF_011100635.1 Trichosurus vulpecula
AATGCTATCAACTTCTTATTTAACTCTTCAAGGAAAATCTATGTACTATCTCTTTGCCTGAAACTTGTTTAATTTATAACAAGAATATCAATATAAATGCAGTTCTGTTCCTCCAACAATGTATTTGTTGGTCAGTCTACAAATATTTATTAAGTGCAAATTGTGTCCCAGGGAGTGTGCCAAGCACTAGGAATACAAGGAATGAGGAGTTATATCCTGACTCAGACACTTGGTAGCTGTGTGACTGTGTTGGTAACCAAAAATGGGCTCCTTAGCACTTAGTTCAGTGCTAAGTGCCCTTGAATAGTTTGGCTTTTTTTTCCCTTTGAGTAATTCATTGAGCCTTACTAGATGCTAAGCCCCAGGCCCAAACCCCTATTAGGTATAAAACCTTAGTGGGTGTGGATTGGCAACTAAGGTGGGGCCCAAGGTGGGGCTAACTCCAGGGAGGGCCTAGTTTACATGTCTGGGAGAACAGAGGCTTTTAGACCATGTGGGTTTAAGTCCGCCTCTTTGTGACAATTCTAGGTCACGTGGGTGTGTGACTCACCCCAGATGCTGAAAAAGATATAAAAACCAGGGGTTGGCTGTCTATTCTTTGGAGCTCTTTGGCACAGCAGTGGTGGCTCGCATGACTCTGGGCCAGCCCTTGTTCTGAGCTCCTGGGATGAACCTAGATGTTGGTAACTATGAATTGTATTGGGTCTGTCTGTTGACATTTGTAATTTGTTTGTATTTTGTTCTGAAGTTCAGAGTGCTGGCTTTTTCCCCTGAACTAAGTGAATGCTGTCTGTATGCTGGATTAAACTAAACTTGTCAACCCCTTTAATCTTGCTTTTCTTATTAAAGCAGATCAAAAGAACCTGTGCTTTCCCAGCCTGCCGGCAGCTTTCCAGGTGCTGGCTGTGGGTGGATCTTACACCCCCACAGAAGCTGCTAGCCGGATTGTTTAAACAGTGACTGAGCAAATCAATTAACTTCTCAGTTTCCTCTTAAAATGAGGATAATAAAAGAACCAACCTCACAATATAGTTGTTAAAGTTAAGACAAGATAATGCTATCATTATTCTTACTACACTCTAACGAGGGAGATAACATAAATACGTCGTTGTTCAGTCATTTCCAACTCTCCATGACCACATTTGGTGTTTTCTTGGCAAAGGTACTGGAATGTTTTGCCATTTCCCTCTCCAGCTTATTTTACAAATGAGGAAACTGAGGCAAACAGGGTTAAGTGACCTGCCCAGCATCAAATAGCTAGTAAGTTCTGAGGACAGATTTGAACTCACAAAGATGAGTCTTTCTGACTCCAGACCAGCACTCTATTCACCGAACCTCCTATCTGCTCAAATCGCTATGTACATACAAGCCCGTATTGTTGTTCATCCTTTGTTTCTGAAGGGGACTAATAACATCGCGGGCTGATGTCTTGACTTGTTGGTGAATTGAATTAAAGTGAGGCAGAATTGCGCAGTCATCGACCTCACTCTTTCTTCCAGAGTCATCGAAGTCTAATGGCAAGACAAATGTCAAGACAGCTGGTGATAGCACAGGATGCAGTGGATGACCTTGGCATCTTCAATGTCTGACCAAGTTCTAAGCCCTCCACATCACCCAGATCAATCGCCTTCATGGCTGTTTGAATAAATTGCTCTCATCTGCTTATTCCAATAGGAGTAATGCTTAGGATAGACATCCCCCAAACTCAGCAATGAGTTTGAGGATTGTTGATTACACTCAGTCATACAGAGTAGTTGAAAAACCCTCCGAGAGGGAAAGCTTTAGCTACTCATATCACCAACTGGTCACTAGGCAAAGATTGAACATTAAGAAAGCCGATCGTTAAAATAGTATTTGTAGCTGTTTTAATAGTTGCTTGATTGTTAGCACCCTCTGCCCCATTCTCTATCACACCATCATCATCATCACTGTGGAAGCAGAAGGAGGGCTACCCAGGCCTAAAAGTCCTTCTGCATTTTTGTCCATCTCCTGGGTTGCTATATGGTAAGAATGATGAATTTCCCTCATGTTTGCATGTATCCAAATTTTCACTATTCAAAGTTATAGTTATATAAAATATGATCATTGGTGCTGGCCCAATGGAAATACACCGAGTGAATTCAAATAATGCACCCAGGTCAAGGGCCAGCTGTCTGATAAAGAGCCCCTCAGTATTCAGCCAGACCAACCTCAAACTGCAGAAACAGGTTGTTGCCAGACTACTCAAAGCTTTTGCAGTTTTATATAACCTTCCAAAGCTTGAATTCCATATCTTTAAGAACACAAGGTTGCAGGGGAGGTATAGAAACTCAATTTTGCTCAGTAATTTTCATTTGGGGGCAAATGGGTGAGCCCAAGAAGCTCTCATGTGTTTCTGCCACAAGTCAACATTATTGGCTCCTGAATTAAAGAGAGACCACCTCCCCTCCCCCCAGGACCCAGATCTGCTCTTAGCTCTTAGGAGCTCTCCAGAAGAATGGGGAAGGAAAAGCACCTACCCAACATGCCAGTCTGTTCCCTTTTATAAGTCAGCAGAAAGGGTCGCTACTTCCATGACAGTCTGTCCCAAAATAATAGGCACAAGTCAATTTGGTCAATATTCATGAAACCTATCTTCCAGGAAGTACCAAGGGGAATCTTCCATATCCTCTTAGGAAGATTCAATCAAACTTAAACAAGCAACCTTCTGCATGATGGTTTCCTAGTCCCCTCAGCTGTTACAAATAAAGTCTCACTTCCCTGAAAGCTGTAAGTTGATCAGGAAATACCTGAATCAGCCCATACACCATCTCATATTTTCATCAAAAATGCCTTCAGTATGTATGTACTTTATTCTCATAAATATTTCATAAGAATGAAAAAATAAACATAAAGATCAGGATTTATTGAGATATGCTCTCAATTGCTTTTTTTCTTATTAATATTCTCCTGGACTTTCCCCCTCAATTTTTCAGTATCTTTCCTTCTTTCTGTATAAAAGCATAGCCTTACCTCTCAAGGATTTACTGTTTTAATAGGGGAGACAATATGCATGTATTGAGATACCTACAAAGCTGTACCTCTGGTTTCCTCCCTGGGGCTGTGTTCATTAGTGAGAACTCACCACAGCCATCCAAAAATGCCATCTTCCTGCAATGCCACTGTTCATTTACCTCCTTCTGCCACCCCCTTTCTATCTCTTCTTTGGCAACAGTAATCCAATCAATACTGCCATTACTTTTTGAAAGGACACTCCTTTGGATTGCCCTATGGCACTACTCATTATCTTTGTGATTTTCCTCATCCTTGGCTAACACTCCCCTATAGACATTGTCTTCCCCCTTTAGAACATAAGATCCTTGAGGGCAAAGACTGTCTTCCTCTTGTATTTTAAACCCAACCTTTACTACAGTGTGAAGCATAGAAAAGCTTAAATGTTTTCTCATTCATTCAAAAAAGATAAGAAGACACAAGGTAACTCTGAAGGGAAGGCTCTAGTCTAGTAGTTAAGGGTACAAGGAAAAACTTCTTGCAGAAGGTTACTCTTGAGCTAAATTTTGAAGGAAATACATAGAGAAGAAGGAGGAGGAGGAGGAGGAAGAGGAGGAGGAGGACGACGAGGAGGAGGAGGAAGGAGAGCAGTCCAGACATGGGCTGGGAGGGAGAGGAAGGGGACAATTAATGCAAAGACCCAGAAATGGGAAATCCCATGTCACATGGGAAGAATAAGAAGGCCAGTGTGGCCGGACTATAGATCACATTGAAAGGAGTCAGTATTGAAGTGGAAAGGTAGCAGGGCACCAGATTTTGAGAAGCTCTAAATGTAAAAAAGAAGAGTTTATATTTGATCCTAGCAATAACAAGGAGTCATTGGAATTTATGGAAGGGTGGATGGAGAGCACTTGACCCAAGCACAAAGTGAAATCCTAAAATGCTTTTCTTGGGAATGTATCCTGAGATCACCAAGCTGTAGTAAAAATCACTGTTAAAATGTGGAAAAGATCCCCTTATAATGAATATCTGCACTTACTTTAGAACTACAAGGTCTAAGGATAGACTACAGGGAAAGCCTCCTGGAGTTTCATTCTAAGGATAAATCCCTGCCTTTTCTTTGGGTGTTGCATGAAGAGGATGTTGCAGAATCTCTCCTGTCAGGCTGTAGAGGCCATGGAATCAGCCTGAGTGAGTGGTGTTTTAGATTATGTCGTAAAAACGTCAAAACACCAAGCATCAAGGATCCTCTTGGTTTAGCAATATAAATTAATGGCAGAAATAACTGGCTTTCTTTGTCAACAGCAGATCCATCATATTCCCTCAGGCATTCCTTAATGTTTCCACTACACAGATCAGTAATAACGGATTCAAAGGCTCTATTAATAGTCAAAATCATTAGAATAAGTTGTTATGACTAATACATTAATGGCAGGAAAATTGTCAAATAATGTCAGTGAATTCCAATCTTGGATGATCGGAATGGGCTTTAGCTCTGAGACACCTTTCATTCTTCCTAGCACGTTCAAAATTGGTCTTTTGTTCATGTGAACAGGCCAGGAATTATAATGACAACTCAATAAAAGCAAACTTATAGAAACAGAATTTTATCTAAGCTTCTTACAGCAAGCAGTTTATCCCGAAGTTTAAAGCCAGTCCCAGATGTCTCTAAACCTTTGTCGGTAGAAAAGTCATTCCCCTGTTTAAAGATATCTCTCATCATATTAAATATTTATGAATTCATAATATTTTTTCCAGAACCATGTCTTATTTCTGACTTTAACTCCTAAATCCCTACTATGAAGTAGATTTTATAGCTATTGTGAGAAGGAATGAAGCTAATTTGGTGTGTAACCTGGTCTACATTACAGACATAGAAATCAGTAAATATTTCTCTGGCCTTTCACATGTAACTGTTTGGTTGTCGAAGAATCTTTATTACTGCCTAAAGACTAGACTAGTCTTTCTTCAGCTGTAAAATGAGGAGGCTGGATCAGAGGGCCTCTAACATCCCCTCCAGCTCTAAACCTTTGCCTTTCTGATCTTAAACTTCTTTAAATAAGTTATAGCCACGTGAAGAAAAAATTTCTGGTAAAGTATGCCTTCTGCTTCTCATCAGAGAGACAGTGAACTATTGGTTCAAGAGCCATTCATGGTAAGACATGATCACTGTGTCAATTTGTTTTACTTAATCTACTTGATTGTTTCAAAGGTGGGTCCTAACAAAGTCAGAAGGAGTCATTAGGAAATGACAGTAATTTTAAAAATAGCAATTAATAAAATAGTTTTTAAAAACTTCTAGGGTATGAGGCAGGTGGGTTTTCTGTGATAAAGTTTGCTCATTTGTTAAAGCACAGAGAGACTTGGTTCATACGTTTTAACAGGGTGTTTTTATTACAAGTCACAATGTTGTTGCAAAAATTCCATGCCCCAAATCAACTATATCAACACAGAAGGGAATCTGGGAAAGCCCTGGAAAGGCACTGAAACAAGCTCTCCTGAAAAAAAAAAATGAGGCCAAGAAGTAAGGCTGATCCAAGAAAAATCAATTTATCATGAACATCTCATAGAAGACGGCTCTGGTATTTTGGCTACACCAAGAATTTTAGGCAGGCACACATACAAAGTCAAAGGGAGTTCAGAAATAGCAATTACTGGTGCATGTCAGCTATAGGGGAGATAACCATCTGATCTCACCAAGCTTTTCGGGAAAAAGGAACTGACATTGGAGGGTTGGAAGAAGATTAAGGAAAGGAAAGAAAACACCTTTCGTAGAAATAACTGTTCCTTATTTTCTACCAAGTTTTTGAAGCTTCTTTTGTTTAGGACCAAACTGTAATCATTCAATACTTTTTGATTACAATGATACTTGAACAAACTCAGCTATGCTTCTGGGAAAATAAGGAAGGGTATTGAGTTTCCCTAAGGGGGGAGGGGGGAAGAGGGCAGTGGAGGGAAGTAATTAAATAAATAGCCCTGGTTTGAATAATGCACACCTAGCAACCCCCGTTGGACTGGTTTGGCAGGTTTGCCCTCAGAGGCCCAGAGATGACATAACTAACAGGAAGCCAGGGAAGAGGTTGTACGGCTAAGTTCAAGATTAGTCAAGAGCAGGGCTCTGTGAACCCACAGGATAAAAAATAAATTACATCTTTGGTTTCACTAGCCTCTAACTGAAATTTAGCACATCCTTCAATTATTTTAACACACTATTCTGAGGAATGGTCCTTTGGCTTCATGGTACTGCCAAATGGGTCTATGACACAAAAGTGGTTAAGAACCCCTAGTCTAGGAGGTGATGGGATAATGGGGTCATAGACTGAGGGCAGGAAGAGACCTCATATGCCATATATTTCAATCCACTCATTTTGCCAATGGGGAAACTAAAGCCCAGAGGAGGTGACTTGTCCAATTTCATACAAGTAGCAAGTGTCAGAGATGGGCTATTAACTGAGGTCTCCTGACTCTAGACAAATTAAGCTGTTTCTCCACCTTATTGACTCTTTCTCCAGTGATACCTTTCTAGGATAAGGTGAAGGCAAGAGTATTTTCCTGGAAACCAAGGGCTGAGAGAATATATAGAAGGAGAGGGTGAGTAATAGAATTGGAAGAATAGACTAGTAGAGGCAAGGAAGGTAGACAAATCCAAGTTCTTGGCAGTGAAAGGAAGGCTAGACATAGAACAATAATTTCAGGAAATAGCAGGGTCAAGTGAAGATTTTTATGAAATTTGAGCTTATAAATATGTTTTTGTCATCAGAGTTGGAACTAGTGGAAAGAGGGAGACTGAAGATAAAAGACAGGGAAAAAATGGAATGTAACAGGCTCTCAGAGGAGACAAGAGGTGATGGAATCAAGGGCACAAAGGATTGAGCTTGACAAAGAGGATAGACTCCTCTTTCTACGGACAGGAACATAGGACAGGAGGATAGGTTAAGATTCATAGGTGCAGTAAGAGAGGTGATAAATGGTAGACTTGGACCATGATGGACTTGGTTTTCTCAATAAATTAAAAGGCAAGATCATCTTCCAAGAGAGACTGCCCATAAGTACCATAATATTTCTTCTTTGATTTTCTTTGATTACCTCAAAAGCCTTTGACTCAGTTCATCATTCATGGGTTATTCACACACTACAAATATATAAAATAGATAAAAATGTAGTAGTATTTGATGTCCACATGGAAAATTGTTCTTGATTGAAAACATGCTACCAAATTGATAATATCAAGAACACTTCATAAAAGTGGTATTTCTCAAGACAAAATTTGTGCCCACTCTGATTCTTTCTAGCCTTAAAATATATTATCCCCACAAAATAAACCTAAATATGATTTCCAATTTAGAGTTGAACTAAAATACCTAGTCACTAGGTACCTATACACACACAAAACAGATAGATAGATAGATAAATAGATAGATGGAAAGATTTCATGTGTGTATATGTGTGTGTGTGTGTGTGTGTGTGTGTGTGAGAGAGAGAGAGAGAGAGAGAGAGATTAAGCATTAAAAAAAACACAAATTAAACTGCTCATTCATCTCATTGACTCTTTCTCCAGTGATACCACAATGGCATTTGTACTGACTGATTTTATGAAGTTATGGTGTTTGAAAAAGTAACTTATTATAATCTCTCACAGTATTTCTTTATCAGTTGCTTTGGTGCTAAAGTAGATATGCCTCCCATTCAGGAAGCCATCACGGTTGGAAATCTTTTGTTTAGATTTTCCCGGGATATTTCTAAACTATCAAGTCATCATCATCATCATCATCATCATCACCATCATCATCTTGTCCTGAGATTCCTTAGCTGCATTTAGATGCTCTTTTTAAATCTTACTCTATTTTTGATGATGTAACTTGTTTAACTCCTTCAGGGTGTTTAGTATGCACTTTATTTTGTCCTTTGGAAAAATCTAACCTTTTCTGATGCTGTTGTTGGAAGCAATACCATTGGCACTGTTTTGGTATATTTTCCTTCTGTCCTTATTCTGTTTTTTAACCATTTTTCCCATTGTTTTGGAGCCCTTTTTTGAGTTGTTCATTTCTTCAAATAATTTTTTTAAAATTGTATCTTGAAGATTTCTGGTAGCAGTGTTTTTTTCCCACATTTCTATTCCTGTTTTTCAGGGGAGCCAGAGCATAGAGGCTCATTTGCAACTTCTTCCTCCATAATCTTCCTGCAGTTCTGGATATTCCATTTCTATATTAATGCAGCCTACTACTATGTTAGCTTTTTTAAAAGTGGCTTCTGATATCTTATATGGTATTTTTAAAGCTTTAAACTTTACATTGTTTAGAGAAAAAAAGTAATTTCTTGATTTGTTTTGCTGCTGAAGCAGTGTGATATAACCACTTCTCTGCAACTTAGAGTCTTAAAGAGCTGCCTAGAACACTTTTAAAGTAAGTGACTTTTCTAGCATCACATAAGCAATTTGTGTCAGAGGCAGAATTTGAACCCAAGTCTTTCTAGTATAGTCTAACTCTAACATTTACATCATTCTGCTTTTTTGTAACATGTAGCCAGACAAGCTGCTATGTCATTACCACATATCATGTATTATCATATAAGAATCCAGGCTATCACTTGAGTTACAAACCCTTTCCTTATGACCTTCAAGAACACCTCAAGATACCATCGACATCCAATCATAATCCATTGTCTACAGTTCTACTTGGAGCATCAGGTGAGCCCTCCCTATTGGGCCTTAACATTTTCTGTAATGACTGGTTATCTTAGATTAGAGCACTCCTAAGTATAAATCCAATAGAGACATGCTAACTTAATGGAAGCCACTTGAAAAGATATATTCTAGGTCCCCAGGGGACAGGAACTTATCAGGAATCAAGCTATTTCATGAGAGAATTCAGTTGCTGTGGTAACAGTTCTGTGAGCCAAAGAGCAGGGCATATATGGGATGCTGGGGAATGGCCCTTTGAATGATGCCTGTGGTTTTGCTCTCCAAATAGATGACTTCATTTTGACAACCACACATATGTGTGTATGTGTGTATATATATACATACATATGTATACACACACACATACACATACAATTTTTTTTAAACTGAGAAACTGCCAGAAAATAAATCTCCTCACTGATATGGGAGTGGCAAGAAGCACAGAGAAAAAAAATCTACGTAGGGAAGGTAAGTTGGAAAAGAAGAAGCTTTCTTACATACAAATTTAAAAACTATTGGAAAGCAAATGTCCTACCAGCAAGCAAACAATTGGACCAAAGGTTAAGAAGGCATGTGGTGTATATAAGCTATATCAGATTGCATGCTATCTTGTGGAGGGGGGAGGAGAGTGTATTGGCAATCGAAATGGGCTCTCAGCACTTAATTCAACCAAGTGCCCTTGAAGAGTTTGGCCTTTATTTCCTTGATTAAATTAGGAGTCCTTGACGACTTCCTTGCCTCAAGGGAAAGCCTAGTTTACAGGGTTTGAGGTACATGTTTGTGACATCAGAGCCTTTTAGACCACGTGGGTTTAAGTCCCTTCTTTGTGACAATTTTAGGTCACGTGGGATTCACCCTTGACCCTGAAAAAGATATAAAACCGGGGGTTGGCTTTCTCTTTTTTGGAGCTCTGACCCACAAGCAGTGGTGGCACACATGACTCTGGGCCAGCCCTTGTTATGAGCTCCCGGGCTGAACTTAGATGTTGGTAACTATGAATTGTATTTGGTCTGTCTGTCGATGTTTGTAATTTGTTTGTATTTGCTCTGAAGTTCAGGGTGCTGGCTTTTTCCCCTGAACAAAGTGAGTGATATTTGCATGCTGAATTAAAGTAAGATTGTTAACCCCTTAACATTGCTTTCCTTAGTAAAGCAGATCAAAAGGACCTGGGCTTTAGCAGCGTTTTGTGTGCTGGTTGTTGTTGGTTTTACATCCCCCACAGCAGCTGCTAGCCCGATTATTGAAACAGGGAAGGAGAGGGAAAAATTTTGGAACTCAAAATCTTATAAAAGTGAATATTGAAAACTAAAAATAAATTTTAAAAAGAAGGTATGTGGTATTGTATGTTGCCTTAAGCAGAGTCTCTCCTTGCAATCTGGGTAGGGTAGAAGTCAGACTAAAGTCCCAGTATGCTAATTCTGTTCATTTTGTCGTTCAAGAAGTCACTATATCCAAAAAAGAGTAGCCTAGCAGACCATCCTTATACTGCCTAAGACATAATGTCTGTAACTATTATTTATCATTTATTAGACTCTGCCTGCCCCCCCACACACACACCAGGCAAAGGAGGTGAAACTGGAATAAACCTATGGGCATCATCATGTATCCTTAGGTGGGACTTTTTGCATAGACAAGTTGCTCTCCAGTTACGTTCCAGCACTAGGTGCAGTACGCATGTCTTCACACCTTATGTCTATCAGAGATGAGTATAGTTGGTGGAGAGTGTGACTTACTCAGGACCAAACTCTTTATCTGGGCCTAGGAATGTTTTTGAACTATATTCTATGGCTTCCTTCTACCTCACCCTTTAAACTTCAAGAGATGCCTTCTAAATCAGCAATACACAGTCACCATGGAACCTTAACACATAGCAAAAAAATCCAACTTCTCATCCCTTCTGCAGAGCCCAGTGCCCAGACATGAACTGCATCGCTACATGGTTCTACAAAGTATTCAGCTGCCAATCAATCAGCAAGCATTTATTGAGTGCCTACTTTGTGCCAGGCACTAGAGATCAAAAACAAAATATGAAATGGTCCAGGGGCATGGTAACCATATCCCTGATAATCACATGGATAAAGAAAAGGTAAAGACATTGAAATATCATTATTCAAAGCACCTAACATAAAGCTTCACATATTTTGCTTAGCAAGTATTAAAAATGCTACGCTAGTGCCGTATGATAGCATCTATAACATGATTTCAGTTTGTGAAGCACTTTGTAAATATTATCTCACAACAGCCCTGGAAAGCAGGGGCCATCATTGTCCCAATTTTACAGATGAGGAAATTGAAGGAGGCAGAAGTTAAGTGGTTTGCCCAGGTTCACACAGCTAGTGAGTGTCGGAGGTCAAATCTGAACTCAAGTCTTCCTGACACCGGCTTTAGTGCTCCATCTACTGAGCCAACAGAAAGAGGAGAGAGGTTTATAGTTGCTTTGCTGCATAGGAAGAGATGCAGAAATCTAATTAGACAACACAGTATCCTGGTGTGTAAAGGATTAACCAGTCTTGTTTGCCTGTTTAGAGGCTTTTCTATGATCTCTGTTCTGATTAGACAACGAAACATTGTGAATGGATAGTTAGCCAGAGATAGCCAGCCTAATGAGGTTTATAATTCATCAGCTTAAAGAGAACTGCTGGTCAATTGCACAGGACAACACTTCTGCAATGTCTCTTTAAGGATGAATATAAGTTGAAGAGCTTAAAAATTCTATATTAGTTCTAGCAGAGAAAAGGATGTGCCCAGATGGAGAGCAGCAAAGACTAGCAGATAAACAGAAAAGCAGTTTTATGTGATACAAGATGTTCTTTCATTAACCAATAATATCAATGTCTGAAATTCATAGTTCTAGAGAACATGGTCTTTACTATCTCATGTGTTTCCCTGCCAGGTATCTGTAAAGGTGTGCCCACTCTTCCCCACAGAATCTATGGCCATTCAAGGGAGGGTGACCTAGGGTCACCTAGGTTTATGTGTGCATTGTACAGCATTTGCTTTAATATGAGTACCTGTGATGTTATTATTAATTCTTTTGCTTTGTTACTGAGTAAATGGCCATGTTTAAAATCTAAAAACAGTCATCATTGTGAGTAGCTGGTTTGTTTAAATGGAAATTCACTGGTGGGAGCACAGGAGCTAAAGTGATGAGTAGAGATAGTTTATTTCCCCTTTCAACAGGTTGGAGTGAGTAATTCAACCTAGTGATTAAGTAGGCATCCGTAAGCCATGTAGGAAAGTTATAGTGTAAGGAATGTATAGTATATGTGGACAGGATGCACACATGTTATAGATATGCTCACTGGATTTTATTCTTGAAGAAGAATCCTAAAGGTCCATGTCTTAGGGGCCTCAAAAACTGAAATGGAAATTTTATGGAAATTTCCAATTTCAATGGAAAATTTAGATAGAAGGCTTGAGATCTGCCCAAGCAGAGGCAGTGTCCAGCTGGATGAAGCCATCGCTCTTTTGAAGCATTGAGGTATGCTTCAAGAGGAAAGGAAAAAATTGGAGACCTCATCCTGAACTTTAACTGAGCCCACTGGGCAGCCATTTCACAAACATGAGTGTTGTGTTCCTCTTATCCTATTTTAGGCAATGGGAACCAATGCAGTTGTTATCATAGTTAACCTCTTCCTCCATTGTCATTTTTCCTACTTTCTAGAGACCACTCATCTTCTATGATTCCATTCCTCTAAATTAAGTCTGGGTACCTCAACTATAATGGAATCAATTGATTTAGTGACCAATGTTAAATGACCAACATTAAACCAAAATAAACTACAAGCCCAGTGTCTTGAAGGGATTTCAGAGAAGTGATAACTTATTAATGATATGTATCTCTGTAATGATTACTCTTCCATATAGGGTGTTTAGAAGTAAAAACAATGCTGATAATTTTGAAGTTTCTCTTTGTATTGGGATCACTGCACCATAGATTTTACAGCTTACAGGGACTTTAGAGGTAAACAAGTTTGATCTCCTCATCTGAGAAGTAAAGAAATTGTAGCCCAGAAAGGTTAGGTGATTTGCTAAAGTTTACCCAAGTACTCCTTGGCAGTGCCTGGATTCTAACTGCAGATCCAGTCCCCTTTCAATCATGCCATTCTTCTTAAGCATGGCAGGTTGATTTGTTCCAATGAACTGGACCCACATCAACCCAAAGAGGGTTTCCAGCATAGATAGTGATGGACACACAGGTAACCAATGCAATGGCAAGATCTCGTTTACCTCCTGATTAGACTGCTTTTTCTCCCTTGTGCCTTTTACTACAAATCAAATACTATTATGACTGGCTCCTGTTAAGTCACTAATATCCAACCCCTAAGGGGTCTTAATTTACAACAGATTCCATACCTTGCCTAACCCTCTGCACAGCCACGCATGTTGGGAAAATTCTAACTTTCAGGTTCAAAAGGGCCACTGTGAGTCTCTATACCAACAGTCAATCACGGTGAGAAGTAGGTCTAGAGCTCTCACAGGTCTAATAGGCCTAATTGAGCTTTGAAACATAACAGTTAATAAAAGCTTGTTGAATTTTAAAATGCATTTTGATGAAACATTTTTTCTACTTAAAAAGCATTTATTTTTTTCTCCTCCCCTCTCCCCTCCCCCTTTCCTGGAAAAAAAGGAAAGAAAAACAAAAGAGTTGTAACAAATATGCACAGTCAAGCAAAACAAATTTTCATCTCAGCTGCGTCCAAAAATATGTCTCATTCTGCTTTAGTCCATCACTTCTCTGGAAGGAGGTAGATATAACTTCATCATTAATCCTCTACAATATCATGGCCAGCCATTACATTAATTAGAATTTGTGTTGACTTTCATTAGGGTGACCTATCAATACAGGATGGCATTCTCTTCTTGGCTACCATTTCAGATTTCCTCCTTTTTTCTCCCATCTATTACATGATCCATTCCCCCTGGCCCCCTGCTTTGTAAAGAACCAACATTCTTAAATAGTGAGTAGCTCTTCATAGGAAAATAAAACAATGACCCTAGGGTAGATTGCTTCCCCACTAAGGAATCTCTATGGATGGTTTTACTCTGACTTGGATTTTCTGGCCTGTTTTTGGCTTTAAGGTAGAGACCTAGACACCTAGAGAGTTACGGCTTTGAGTATTGATCCATGTACTCTCTGCATTCAGGCAACTACTCGTATTCTGAATGCTAAATACAGTTGTGTGTAGGCAAAATGTGGGGCAGGAGTTTGGGCTGGGGCCAGGCCATACATAGAAACCATTATACTTAGCTCCATGCTTCACTGTAGGAAACCAGGAAACACCAGGCTCTGTCTATATAGTCTAGAAAACAAAGTAATTTGGGGTGCTACTCTGGGACACCCTCACTACAGAGCATAGTGCCTATTAAAAAATACAGTGAGGATTAGTTCCCATAATGAGAACTGACAGTCTCTTTGATCCATTCTCAGGGAAAAGAGAGCAATGAATGCTTTCCAGATTCTAGTTTCAGGACCGTCAGAGGCTAGAGATAGCAGTGAGAAGTCCAAGAGGCCCCTGGGTTTGTCATTTCCCAGAAGCAAACTGGCAGACCAGGCTACCTGCCAGCTCCCCATTAGCACATTTCTGTGGTCTGGTTTGACAGCCAGGTAACCAACTTCAGGTTTTCAGCGTGTAAGAACATAATCCAGCAATGCAAACTGAGGTAACAATAGCAGACTTTTCTCTACATGGAAGACCATCAGGTCCTTATAAGGGAAAGCCATGAAAAATCATGAGGCATAACCCGCCCCCCTCCCGCCACCCATCTCCTCTCCTTTTGTTGTAACGACCTGATGTGATCAAATTCCATCTTGCCTATTTTTAAGAAATTTCCATCTATTTCATGTTGGCCCTCTGTAAGGAAGAGGAAAATAAGTGAGAAATCTAGAGATGCTTTATTTCTTCAGTTGAAATAATATACAAATCCATCCCACAGGGCTGAATCTAATTGTATCTCTGAGATTACAAAACTGCCCACCAGAGGAATGACTTACATACTATAATAAATATGTTTATAATTGTACTCTTCAAAACACATCCTTAGAGTAATTAGTCAATCTCAGACCAAATGCCATATCCGAAGCATGTCCAAATGGGTCTCTGAAAAGCCATTGTGGACTCAGTCCTTATTGGAACCCCAACCTCTTAACATAGAGATTGTGCCAAGTATTTCTGCCACAAGACATCACATTCCTAGGTCAAGAATTCATACTCTTGCCTGGCTAATCCCCAGACTGTTATAGTGTATTGAGGGAGGTACACAAAGACTGGCCAGACTAATTACAATCTACTGGCAATGACAACACCATTATGCCTCATTAAATATCCTGTCTCTACATACAGTCAAAATGACAGAACCATACAATCCAGCTGCTGTGGTTGTTTTCTCTCAACTTTAGTGCAAGAATTTCTATCCTTAGCTGTGGTGTTTTTATTTCTATTAGCAGAGTGCTGCATATCCTGCCTTTCCAGTTGTTTTTCTCCTCCTCCTCCCCTTCTCCTCTTTGTAGAGTGAGTGGTAGGATCTGGCCTCCTTAAATGCTACAAGTGAGAGTTGGTTCATACTTTGGAAGGATATGAGCATGCTTCATCCGTTTGTTGATGTGCTTATGATTCTATGACTGCCTGCCGTCGATTGACAACCTTCTGTACTGTTGTCTCTTCCTCATGACTCAAAAGCCAACATTGCATAGCTCAGGGCCCCCTTGTGCAATAGTCATCTCTTCCCATATACCTTCCTTCTGGCCTTTCTCTCGAAAAACCAGTTAATGCTAATGGCTACACCAATAGTTTTTTTTTTTTTCCTGCTCAGTTTGGACTTGGAGGATTCTACCAAAGAGGTGCAGACTACCAGCACCTTCACTTTCTTTTTCTTTCCCCACTCTACATTTGCTGCCCTGTCTGATTTCAACTCCATGAAACAAGATACCCTTCCCTGGATAAGCTCATTACTTCTAAACTCACCACCATATTGCTTACTCAAGCCTTGATTAAACCCACCTTCTGCTTCCTCTCCCTTCTGATTAGACGACTGGAGGATGGTACCAAACTCCTCCCAGTGTCTTCCTTTATAGAGGGTAGAAAGTGGATTCAGCTCACTCTGCTCTGCATCTGCTGCCCAATCAAAGGGTCCTCCTCCTCCCCTCTCCTGTTACCTTCTATCTGTTGTCTCTCCCTTTAGACTGCAAACACCTTGAGGGCAAGGATTGTCTTTTTTTTATCAATTATATCCTCAGCAATTAACCCAATGCCTGGTATATAGTAGGTGCTTAATAAATACTTATTGGATTAGTGGAATATTTTCTTGTGGCTTTCCTGACTGGAGGAAAGGTTTGAATTTACAAGTACTGTCTGCCAAGGGCTTCTCTTTTCCCTTATAAACAAGGGTCCCTGCAGTGCCCTGCTCATAGCATGGAGGCTACTGGTCTGCACATTACTCTGAGTTACCTTAACTTAAAGTTAGTTGTTACTATGAATCCTTAATGGGATCAAAGCTTGAACTTGCAGGCCAGCTTCGGGGAAGAGACATCAGCCTGATTTCCAGGCCAACGAATTAATGTCTCTCAAAAGTCTTGCAATTTGAACACAACTTTCTGCAGGCTATGTTGACTACGTCAAAAATTACTTGTCCTGAGTAATCCCTTGCCTGACATTTCAGTGGGAAAAAAAATAATTTCTGCCTGACCAACCCTCCTTCCAAAATTCACCTTTCCATTTTGTTCCATGATAGTCTAGAGTGGCACACTCCATTTTCCACTAAACTACGTAGGATATAATATCTTGAGTCCTCAGAATCAATCAGGGCTTGTGGTTATTTTGTCTTCCCCGGTGGTCCCTGGCCCCAGGTAAAAAGTCCATCAAGGAAGCAAAATCAACAAAGGAGTCTTTGTCATGGTCATGACCTTGGGTCTTCCTTCCCTACCCCTGACAAGCCTGTCCCATAAGATCAGACCAGGTCCAGTGATTCTAAGTCAGTACTATATTCCAAACACCTGGAGTGCTGGACTTCAAGTCAGGAAGTCATTTGGAAAGCAGGAGCTGTCCTTTGCCTTCCCTTGTATCCCCAGCTCTTAGCACAATGCCTGGCACAAAATAAACACTGAAAATATGCTTGTTGTTGATAATAACCATTATCAAGATTATGATTATTATTATAAGCCACCTATTTCTCCCACCCAAATATAGCCACATCTGGGTACTGTATGCAATAGGAACCCTGCCTTAAACTTCTGATAGACAATTCTTCTTTTGGAGTCTCTCTTCTTAAATCAAAAGAAATGCCCATTTCAGGACTGTCCTTCCTGATTTTCCTATCACAAAGATGACGAACCTTGATCTGTCTCCAAGTCAGGAGGCTATACACACTAATGAAGAAAGTCTGGCATCTTCTCCTGATACTTTTTAAAGATGAGTAGAGGTATGACAGTAGGTCCAGGCAGGCAGGAGGAGGCCTGTATTTGGCAGCAACATAATTGCCAAGGGCTAAAGAATCAATGCCCAAGATATCTAAGATCAGGTCAACAAATTGGTGCTTACTATGAGTCAAGGGCTATGTTAAGCCTTGTGGATAGTGAAGAATAGTGAAAACATGGTCTCTGTCCTCAAGGCACTGACATTCTTATGGTCTAGAACCTACATCATTTCAGAGGGAGAGCGTGAGTACTGGATGACAGTCAAAGAGGCTTCTTAATTTGATTTTAGTTTTGAAGGAAGTCAGGAGAGCCAAGAGGTAGAGGTGAAGAGAGAGGGCATTCTAGGCATGGGAGACAGCCAGCACAAAGACATGGAGTCAGGAGATGGAGTGTCCTGTACAAGGGACAGCAAGAAGACCAGTGTCACTAGCCAGAGA